>NW_009932374.1:832-19169 GCF_000696875.1 Nestor notabilis | reverse complement strand
AACTAGTCCTGCTCTCATTTCAATCCAGAAAATTCACAGGTGGTTCGTGTTAGATTATGGGGACCTTCATAATCATCGTTTTGATGTTACTACTTCTCTGCTCACTGTATTTCGGTGCTTTGATCAGGGGACTGGTTTTCCTTATAGTCACAGATGGTTGCTGTTTGACAGGCTGACAGGCAGACACAAAGTAAATAGCCATGAAAATAAAATATTCTTTTGTTTTGGTGAGTCAGACCAATGCCATGTGGGTAGACACTGCTCTGTAGTCCTTTTAGCTGCATTAGAATGGACAGAGGGTATTGTGTGTAATGGTGCACAGGGATCTTGCATCGTTCTTTCCCTGACTGTGCTGCTGAGGATTTGATCAACAAATCTGAGCTTACAATGAAATTTCACTGTTACTTTTTCGACTAAGGTGATAAGTGTTGCCATTACATAGCGCTGTGAAATTTCAAAGGGGTTAGTCTGCAAAAATCCCATCTGGCAAAGATGTGCCTGATCCTGCATATCAATGGGAGTTTTGAGCACAGATCAATAGCAGGATGAAATGCTACATAATTATTGTGTGTATGTGTCTGTACCTACTTGTCTGCATTCATAATGTTAAAAAAAAAGTCTTCACAAACTCTTGGAGTCACCAAAGACACAGATTCTAAAATAGCAATAACCTTACTTACCTAGGCTATATAAATCGCTTTTTATGACAGATATCTTTATTATGAAAAGAGAAATCTAATATCAATAGTGATTTTGAAATTGATTAAATGATTTGGATTAAGGACTGTTCCATGACATTTGTGGCAACTTGAAGAAAAGTGACATCTGGTTGGTGAGCTCTCCTGGGGTAATTCGGTGGATTGGAAATCTGATTTTCCATACAGAAACTGTTTCTGACCTATTGATGTGATATGACATTGCTTCCTTTTTGGCAGCTTAGTCAGTAATAGTAAAAGTTAGTCCCATCAGCTTAGACTGATCTTTTGCCAGGTAAAGGAGTAAAGAATCAAATAGGGAACTGGTAGCCTGGCCCTAGAAAAAGATGACAGCATGACAAATTTCTCTTTCTCATTGTGTATCAATTAAAGCGAGCCTAAAGCTACACATTTTGTCATTACCTTTATTTTAATTGCAAATAATGAAGCTACCAAGAATATAGATTTTGCTTTATTGATATAATACCTGGCTGAAGACCAGCTGCTTATATTCAGTAGTTGAAACAAAAGATTTATTTAATGTAAATAGTTGGGAAAAAGCTCCATTACCAGGGAACTTTTGTATACAGTTCTCTCTCTTTTCTGTTTCTTGGTTCAGGTTTAGCTGGTTGATGAGGCTAAACACCAGTTTGTCAAGTACTTCCGTTGAAAAGGAGAATCAAGCCTGTTATTCCTAAGGGATGAAGGGAGGGGGGGAAGAAATAAAAATAAAAAAGTGGTGTTAATTTTTATTTAGGATTTAATTCCTTTTGGAACCTAGTGGTGCATAAATACCTATGGTTCCCAGGTCATAGTTACAGCTTAGGATCTTTGAGTGCTTTGCATTCATTGCAAAGACTGCATGTCCCTTCAATCCACAATTAATAGAATAAAACATATTTTTGGGTGGCTTTGGGTGCTAATCTTCTGCCTGATGCACCCTGTGGTTACTTAGAAGCCCAGGCTGGCAGAGGGGACACGGACATGTGGGGACACACACGGAGGGCACAGGGCCAAGGCTGCAGCAGGTCAAAGAGCAGCTTGCTCAGAGTTGCTTTATTCAATCCTGAAAGCTTTTGGGGTGAGTCAGGCACCCAAACACCTTCAAAACTCTGGTTGTGTATGAGGGATCCTAGAGCAGCCTTAAATGCTGCTGCAAGTTTTGCAAAGGTCTGTCTTCAGGTTTTTACTTCGTTTGGTGGTTTGGATTTGTTGATCCTCATTTCCAAAGGCAGTTTGCTGTAGTTGTGGTTTCTCCAGCTACTGAAAACGATGGACATGTTTTTAAGGAGAGTAAGTATTTTAAACCATTCAATTTCTTAAAAATGGTAGATCCTGTAATTTTAAAATTGAATTTGTTTTGCTTGATATGCATAAAAATAAGCCAGACTATGTTGCATTGAGAGAAAGACTGGGTAGAAATTGCAAAACCTTGTTTTCAAATATTTTTTCTACTGTCAGCAGAAATTAACTGTGGAAATTAGTAGAAATTACTGTCTGGAAATTAACGTTGTAACTTTGTATCAATATCTCTACGTTTGTATGAGCAACTCTACCAGTGGAAACAACCATAAACACAGATAGAAAAAAAAAGTGTTTGCACAGAAGAAATTGCTTGGTGATTGTTTTCAAGTGCTTTTCCAGATTAAGATAAATTAAAGTCAGGGAAGACTGTATCTTAAAAAAAAAAAAAAAGGGTCAAGAAGAGAACATAGAAGATCTCATGAGGAAATAACCAGCAATTATACTTTAAAAGCATACAAAAATGCATATGAAATGCATACACTGGGACTCATGGATTATTTCCTAGACATTTGCAGTAGATGCTAGTGCTCCAATTCTTTTTCATTTCAAGTATTAATGAAAATTAAAGACAACTCTGTGTAGCAATGAGTATCTGAGATAAGAATTGACTACGGCTGAGTCAATCTGCATTGGAATGTTTTTTTCTTTGTACCTAAGTTACATTCTGCTATTTTTTTTTCCATCAAGTTCTGTTGTTTCTCCCAGAATCTGCAAGAGGCTGATTTTTCTCATTTTTCCAGCCAGATGTTATTTACAAATAGATATCTTAGTTGAAATTGTTAATGCTTTTGTTATTGAATCATGCTGCAAAATACAAAGCTTGAGGCTTTTGTCGAGGTATCTGAAGGTAGAAACAGATAAAGTCTTTCACGTAGGCTCAGACTTTGGTTTTGAGTAAGCACAAAGCTTTGATTGTTTCCCACAGCACAGTTGTCTTTCTTTTAGTCAATGACAGTTTCTCAGTCTGCTTGCTGAAGAATCCTACAGGCCCTCTACAGTGTAATTTCACTGAGAAGTCTATGAGAGAAACTTGCTGATGGAAATGTTTGATGGATGTGTCCCATCATTTTTTAAAACTGCTTTCAGCAACAGAACTACTTCGGTTAATTTTCTCTCCCTCTTCTTCCATGAAATTTATATCTTGTTTTTTGTAAAATGAAAATAAACCCCAATGACTAAAGCACTCTTAAGTTTAAATATTATGACTAAGCTGTTAACTTTGGTTACTGCTGGCAAGAGTAACATCATCCATCTAGAGTTTCTCTGTATTGAATTAATAAATGGGGTTTTCATTAATCTTAGATGGTTGGGGTTTTTTTTTAGCCCATGTCTCTATTGCTTCGGGAGAATTCAGGAGTCAACATTGTCCCTCATTTTAGAAAACCAAAAATGAGAAAAATCACTCGGCTTGCTCAGCTTGTGTGTCTGTGCATTAAATCAGTCTTGAAATAATTTATCCTCCCCATGAGCCTTTCAGATACACAAATCTCATTTATGCAGCTTCCGTGCAACTTTCTTCACAGCTTTCATTTGATTTGCTTATCCATGTGCTTCTGCATGCTCACGTTGGATTTTGGGCTTAACAAAATGCATGGCAAGTCTTTGTGATGTTTCAGAATCTCTGATTAAAAGAGATCATTAAAATACAGCTTAACTTAATGGATCACCCTGGAGTATAAAATGAAAAACAAAACAGACAAAAATTCCTTCTCCATATTAGAATCAACAGAACTTGCAAAACTGTTTTCTTTAGTAACCTCCACAGCTGTGGAAAATAATCATTGAAGTGTATTTGCCTGTGGCGGGGGGTTGGCGGGGCATGGAACTAGATGATCTGTAAGGCCCTTCCCAATCCAAGAACCTTTCCAACCCAAACGATTCTATGTGGAAAAAACAGTATGAAACACTATGTGTGATGACTTGTTCCCTACATCTCATAGTTTTGACTCCTCTGTCTGCATTTCATTTGGTATTCCGCTTGAGAGAGGGGCCATCTTTTTGTATTTTGTTTGCATAGTGTCCTAATACACAGCTGTGGGCTCCTTGTCCTTGTGTTATTGTTGCATGAATAGGCTTGGTTTGTAATCAGAAACATCATTAGAAAATGATTTATTATGCAGTATTACAGTCTAATGAGGCTTGCATATGCTAAGACCTTTGTCATGGATCTAAACATATTGAAGAACAAAACAGAAATTTGTGTGCTTGATAAAGAGCATTTTGATATACTTAATTTGTCTGACAGGTGAAATTGTTTCATAATTCATTTGAGCCTAGACTGCAATGGCTGAAGCACCTCTTTGGGCCAGAGGCATCACAGAACCACTCTGGCCCCAGATCCAGAGCCCCAAGCACCTCCTTTGCCTTGTGGTAACCAATCTGTCAAGACACACAGCACACTTGCTCTTGTGGCTAGTGAGCTCCCCTGCCAGCCAGCAGAGGACATAAGTATTGCCTTTCCATAACAAAGGTGATTTTAGAGTTTTAGAGTCCTGATTCCTCACCATGGACAAGGGTCTAGTCTCCCAAGTAGCTTGTGCATGTTTTATTGGCTTATGTCTCTCCTTTATTTTGTAGGAATTGAATAATATGTAGAGTGACTAGTGCCAAACTGGCTCTTTCCTTGGCATAGCACAAGGTTGCAGCAGGGGCACATCTCCAAATTTGTGAATTAAAAAGTTCTCCCAGGCCAAATTAAATGGCAGACAGATTTGATCTGAGGAGGATGTACTGCAAAGACAGAAGAAAGTGTTCTGCTAAATCCTCACCACATCAGAGATATTACGTTTGTAACTCAAGGGAAAAATGTCATTATGGAGGATTGGGATACTGTCAAATGTGCGTTTCAAGCACAAAATCAATGAATCCTTTGAAAGATACTAAAGATTCTTTATAAATTAACACCAACACTAGGTATTTTTTAAATTCAGCTACTGGTTTTTAGCTGGCTGAAAAACAATTCAGTTGCCTATTCTACTGCCATTTGCCGTTTAATGCAGTTTGTGTTCGACTGCGCTCTGTTGCTGTGTTTGGTTGATTACTGGTCAAGACTTTAATCCCCTAATAGCAAACTGAAGTCATATCAGCACTGAAATGCTGCTGTGATCTGTTACTACTTTATCAATGCGAACAGTGTCTTGCTCCCTGACCCTTAGGCCAGTGAGTGAAGATGTACTACATGGAGGTACATGTACTGACTACATGTGGTTAGTGCGGAGTAGCAAGTTGCTAGATACTACCCTTGAGATTACTAGCAGAGCAAATATAAGTGTCCATGTGAAAGAACAAGGACTGGAGCTGCTGCTTCACAGGATGTAGCATTAGTACTCATGGTAAAAAGATAATTGTGTATCCCACATACATTAAATTATTGGGCCATCCCAGTAATGGAGAGGAATTTTAGCAAAGAAAGAAAAAGCAGTTTAGAAAAATGAAAATACAAACAGAAAAGATTATTCCCCACACTTTTTTTAAGCTTCAAACAAATAGATACAAACATAAGCATGAAGAATTAATATAAAACATAAGATAAAGCAGAAAGATATAAAGTCTGTACTTTGTCTATCACTGTGACTTCCTCCAACTCTAACCCAAGATCAGGCCTCAAAAGGGATACATCAATCTATGATTGTGCTGCTTTCTCTAAAAGCTGAAGAAAACATAAAATCAGAATAAAAGTCAGAGGTTTATACAGTAAATTCATTAGGAGGGAGACAGGAAAAACCAAACCTGAAAACCTGCTCCTGACAAATATATGATTTTTCTTTGTTATTTTTTTTAATTATGTACCATAAAATTATCAGTTTTCAAAACTATAGACATGATGTGGAAGCTTCATTGACAATACCTTTGGAGAAGAAGAGAAAGTCAGATTTGAAATATTTTCCATCTATTGACTTAATGCTGAAAGTAGCTTTTCTGAATCTCGGGCTTTGCATACCTGTATGGAACATGATAAGGAGGCTTACCAGATTCCCTTCAGAAAGAATATTTCCAGGAAGAATTTCATGGTGCAATCCAATTAGCCTTCTTGTAGCTGCAAAAGTCTTCACAGAAATAGCTCTCTGAGTTCATGTGCATTGAGCAATTCAAGTGAAAAGCCATCAGTGGAACTGAATTAAAACCATAGAGCCAAGGTTTCTCCTGGTATAAATCATGTACATTGCTATAATAAAACAACATGTAGCAGAAGCAATTCTTCACACCACTGAGTTTTTGGCAGGGAGCTGGTCTCAGAATCAAAATCTTAGTTTCAGATTACATATTTCTTAGCATGTAGGAAAACCTAAAGTACAATATGCTGTAATAATTTTGTGACATTTGAGAATAGAATATATGTGAGCTAAGATCTAAAACCCCCCTAAAATTGGTTGGGATTTATCTTATTTTTCTTTTTTTAATGGTCTTGGCCATGCTAGTAAATGACATTTTCTTATCTGCAAAATGTGGTGGACGTATTGTACCGTGTCCTGATTTTACCAGTTGAAGCCTTTTTCTTTTTCATAGTCATAAAATATATGTCAAGCACTATGAGCAACTCCTTTATGCCTTGCTTGCAGTGCTGCAATTAGTATCATACTGTGTCATATTCGAAGCTCAGTGACTGTTAAATGTGCTACGCCTGCCTCACACTAACTACGATATCAGTCATTTTAGATGACCCCCTTGAAAATTGCTGCCAAAAGTTTATATGTCAGAAATCACTTTCAAAATGCTTATGAAGTGAAGAATTTCCACAGCTTTTTACCTACTCAAATGCTAAAAACTGTCAGTCAACGAAATCAAGCTCGACAGCTTATATTCAAAGATTCACTATTCAAAGATTTGCTTGAAACATTATTCCTATCATCTGTCAGTAATCGGGTTCTGTGTTTAGTCAGTTGCTCACTTTTATATTGTAATAGCCACTGGAAGTTGCTGCAAAATACGTGGCAGAACCCTTGGTATTATTTTTAAATGGGATGAATCAGGGACATGTACATCAGCCACGCAGTACCTGAATGTTGCTTGTTGTGCGAGCTGGAAATTCAGTCCTTTTCTGCAGGTGTGCAGCTGTTTTCATTCAGAGCCCTGTACTGTTTCACTGGGGACTTCAGTCCCAAGTGACAGCAAAAATACGACCCAGGTACTGAATACAGAAGATTTATTTACAAAGCAGTTAGTAGTTGATAATATCTTTAGAGAAGGGAGTTTAAGCATTATCTTTTTTTAAGTTTAAGAATCCAGACTGTAAACTTCTCTTATAGGCCCATTAACGAGGAGGAGATTTGATTTATGACTGAAAATTTATCTTTTTAGTTTTCTGGAAAAAAACACGAATTTGCTCTGCTCTAAGAGGGACTTTAGCAATGTAGGTCAGGTCCAAGCCTAAGCCTGCAGAATCTACAGGCTAGATTTCAGTCTTTATAATAGCTGTATAGCGTTAATACAGCGTGAGTTGTCTCTGCCCATGGCAGGGGGGTTGGAACTAGATGATCTTCAGGTCCTTTCCAATCCTATCTATTCTATGATTCTAATATAGTGCTAAGAGTAAATATCTTCAATGAACTGCTATTTATTAAAAGTGAGTCACTCTTTTATCTTTTATCCATTTCAAGACTGGACCAACATTCCGTTGGCAAAAATGCAATAGGACTTTGTGTGCCCTGTTGCCAACCTGTACCAAACCTTTCCACTTCCTCACTTTGTAACAATCTCAGTTTCACCAAGGAGTTTCTTAAGTGCCATTGTTCCTTTTGCTCAGCCTGAGCAGGTAGGGGATATGGGTACTGGGGATTCAGAAAGCAAGCTTATCAGTGCCGAAGGCTGTCAGCAGGACCTACCTGACAGACCTGCTCAGAGCATAATAAATGTATGTCTTTATGACTGGGTTCCTTACAAAGCAAAGTCACAGAAAAATTCTACTGCAGCCATCTGTCTTTTACATAGTAAAAGACAAGTTCAGTGCTCTCCTCATTCTCAAAGGATTTCATTTCCTTTTTTTGGCTTCCCAAGAGATGATTCCAGCTCTAGGCCAAGGGCAGGACATTGTGTCCTGTCCTAGGAGGAGGGAAATTCAAACAGAAAAGAGGGACATCTGTGTTCTTGTCTTTTGATTTCTGCTTTCTTTTACATTAAACTCCCATTGGATAAACAAAAATAATGATGGGATCAGCACATGACTGCAATTTAGCCACTATGTGTTAACCACAGAGAGTTTTATAGCTCTTGTAAGGGTGCTGCCTAATTTTCCTACTGGGCCAACTATTACTGAAGTAGAACTAAAAGAGGTTTCTTCCTCATTTAAACTGCCTTTTTCTCCTTTAAAAGAGGCTCTGTAGCCCCAGAAGGAGTAGTCAGTCACCAGGATATTCAGTGCAGTGCTGCCCTGCCTCCTGTAGGAGGGAGGTGCAACTTCCAGAGATTTGTGTCCCCCCACTAATGTCCAGTAGCAATCAGGTCTTCATGCAAAGGATAAACTATGTCATAGAACTTCCTTTTAATATGGTATGCTTATATCACGGTTATAAGCATGTGTATATGTTTCTAAATATATTTATGTGTAGAAATACCTATGACTATAGGTATAGGGTATAAAAAGAAGGACCATAGCTTATCTTAAATGAATGCATAAGCCACACATAGGAGTGCCAATGGGAACATCTTCACTGACTTTCATGAACATTCATCCAGGCTCTCCCTAGAAAAAGAGATTCTGGGGTTCTCTGCTGAGTACAGAGAATTCTAGAAATCAGATTGCCCTTGGATGGGAGGAGAGACAAAAGTATTTCTAATAGACTGCTCTTGGTTTTCTGTAGTCTAGTGAGGAGCCTGTTTGCTTCTCGTTTTTTGTTGTCTGGCCTAGCTGCTTTAAACACCAAGCCTTTGGATGGTATTCCTTTAACTTCAGCCTCATTTTCCTGCCCTGTTGCAGCATACTAGTTATCAGAAATATTCTAAAACACAGGTATTCAGCAGAGGAATGTCTCCAAAAAGGAGCCACTGTATTTTTAATTACATGAAATTAAAATCTGTTGTATCTAATGTTCAATTTAGACACGCTTCCCTTGGCATTATAAATGTGTGTAACCTTTTATTAAAGGCAAAAGAAAGCATAATTTAGTCAGAAACGTATATTTCAAGAGAGTGGCTGGTTTCAAATCTCTGCTACCTATATAAAACCAATCTAAAATAGATGACTGCTAACTTGAGCCCCTAAAGGAGATAAGAGTAGGAATTCTTATTGGTTGAGTGTGACATAGTGCTTGGAAGTTGGGCAAATACATTACTGAATCCAATACCTTAGTTTGACTCTCATGATCTTTTCTTTTTCCCCAAAGAATGCTAGAAACCCCCACAGGAGGCCTGTGACCATGGAATTTACTACAAAGGTCTTAAGGTGCCTGACTACCTCTATTGGAGCTGCCTGTCAAGAAAACAAAACAAGTCAGATTAGAAGGTCGAATCTAAGTAAAATTGGACTCCTTAGCTAATTGCTGTGTTATCTACCATTGCTGGAGTGATAAATCTTGAGAACACAGGAATAATTTTATACCTTGTAGATGCTCTTCAAAGAATTTCCTGCCAAGTGCATAATGTAATATGTGATACTCTGTGTATCCCCCAAATTATACAAAATGATGATAACTCCAGTATAAAGACCATCAACAGCCCTAATTTTAAAGCTAAAGCAGGCTTGCTTCAGAACATGTCTTATTAAAATGACAAAAGAACATCAATGGTATTGATAAGGAATTTTAACATGAGTAGTATAGGCTGTTCTGACAAGTAATTCTTTCTAGGTTAAATTGCATAAAGTAAAAAAGCAATCCTTAAATAAGCAGGGCTAATTTAAGAATAGGATCTGCAGTATCATTAAAGGTGGTCTTCTAGGGTGAAACGTACTATCAAAACAGTATTTACAGCATTACATTTCTGGCTACAGGGCTATTTTAACTTTTGTTCCCTTTTTCATCATACCTCAACAGTGACTAGATGTGGGCTGTCACTGATCTTGGCAGACAATGCAATTCAATTGCAATTCTTATGGCCATTCAGAGTATGAAATCCCTGGATCAGTCTAAACTCCCATTGTTGCTTTTGCAGTTCATGACCAGTGACAAAAATTGTGACCAGACAGTTGTCTTGAAGTATTGTTTAATAGTGGGAACATCATACGCTAACAAAGGCTGGTTTGCAACAACCAGAATATCTGCGTTTAGGCTGTCCCCACCCTGTCTTGGAACCTAGGAATTTGGGTTTCTTTATTAACTGTAGGAGTGGTCTTTACCTGAGTGCAATGTCTTAAGAGTAACTGCTTTTGTTCTCTAGAGGATTGATTTTTCAAACCAGTTTGAAATCCTTTGTCTTCTAATTTTCTCTGTGCCTTTCCTCTTTCACAACCTGATTGGGTGAGTTCAGCGAGGGGTCAGCCCTTGTGTTGCCTCTCAAGTGTTGCTAGATGGGTAGTTATCTGAAGGTGTTGCATTCTTTTCTACTCATGGGAACCAGCCCTTTGTTAACGCTATTCATTTAGACTAACATGTAATAGATATAATAATTCTGCATTACTGCAAAATGACTCTTGAACCATTGTTTTTACCTACGGCTGCTTACAAGCACTGGCAAACCTTGCTATTGTAGTTTAGTTTTTTCAACCCAGATTTGCATTCAGTCGCAAGAGTTTACTGCCTCTCAGCAACGTTAGCTTAAATACTCTGTCACTGATAGTTTCTCCTGACTCTCTTGTAATAATAGTAAACTCTGCCAAAGAAAAATGGAAGGGTGTTGATTTCTACAGCACAGTTTGCTAGAATGTATCTGTTAATCCCAAAATGTCAGAAGTCTTGTACAGGATAAAAGAAATATTTCTGTGGTCTGTTTCAGATCTAACAGTCAGGCTGGTCTCTCTGCTAAGAGTGCTGTCTTATTCTTTCTTAAGTGCCCTGGATACTATTTAAAAATAAATAAACTGGCTTCATTTGAAAGTTTGCTAACATAAATTTTATTTAGGATACTCTTCTTTTGACCAGCTCCTGTAACTGAGGCAACATTCTGGATCTTCGTCCATGGGAAAACACATACTTTTTCAAAATAGTGAATGAAGATGAAAAACATAAACCAATTTTTTTCTCCTAGAAATGACAAGCTGAAGAACAACTTATACAGATAGCTGTTGGCAAAAATGTGCACAAGAATGGCATTATCCAGGAAAGAAAGAGACCATGGTAAAAGTACACATGGCAGTGATCCTTTAATCACTTAAAGGTTGCAAGGTACTACTGCAATTGCTCAAGCACAGTAATGTCACATACAGTTATGATGGATATGTTTGCCAGAACATAGCTCTGGTAAACTTTAGCATCACAGGAACATAAACTGTGACAGGCACCCTCAAATTACTAAGTGCTCCCAGCTTGCTAAGTTCTGCAAGACCCCTCCCTCTATTGGCCCTGCAAGCCCATGCTCCCGCTTTGGGGGCTCCCAGGCTGCCCTGGCTGGGAAGTCAGGGTGGCCTGCAGGAGAGAGGTGGTCAGCCTCCTAGAAATCAGTTCTCAGTTGCTGGGGTCTTCAACAACACTGCTTATCTTTGGTTGGTCCCACCTCTTAGTCACTGAGTTACCTTTTTGTCCCCTCAGATCTCCACGACTGGGAGTTTTGGTGCTCCCTCGTTCCTCATAGCCCAATCATTTGTTGCTTCTGGGAAGCTGCTCCAGAATTGTTACAGCTTCAGCACTGTTAGTTTATTACCTTATGGCTTGATAAACGTTCAATCAGTATTATATTTAAGCTAAATCAGTGTTTTAGTTATTGTCTGATTACTTAATTCAGCAATTTGGTTAGTTTCTCTCTTGCCACAAGAAATGTCAGTTTGGTTGTTGACTCATCTTGGCACGTTTCCATTTTCCTTATCACTGGTTCATGGTCTTTTGATGGCCTAAAGAGAAAAAAAATATGGTGGGCTTTTTTTTTTTCTCTCTATTTTTCTTCCCATCCCGACCCCCAGTTTTTCTTCAAATGCTTTTTGGAGCCCCCTGAACATTCAGCCATATCAGCACAGTGCTTGGCCCTCTGTGTGCTTCTTGTTGAAAGTAGTTTATTTGCTGGATCCACTCCCTTTTGTCTTGACTAAGGGATTTCTTAAGAAGCAAAGAGCAACCAATGAAGCACCCTTTGTTCTCCACCCTTTGCACCTCCACTTCTCTTTCCAGATTACCCACTGTTCTGTATTTTCAGGCTAAACAAAGGAAGGCACCCTTCTCTGTGACCAAAGGAAATAAGGCTGTATTGCTTGCTAAAGTAATTGTGAATTGAAATAATCAGTAGTTGAAAACTGACTGGTATCAAATCCCTTAGCACAAGAACCAGGTTAAGTGATTTACATGACAGCATTGCCCCAAGTACCTCATAAGGCAATTTAGTTGTGTGTGTCCCTCCAATGGAATATTAAAGGCAATATTTAAATTGGTCATAAACCTGAGATAGTTAGAGTTTTACTAAGTGCTTAGCCAGCCCAGCTATTGCTTGTGATCCTTCCTTCATGCTATAGCTCAAATTTCATTAGAAGCTGCTTTTCCTTCAATTTATATAATCCTGTAAAATCCTTATAAAAATGGAAGACACACATGCTTGAACTGCTTTTCTTCTACTAAAGCAGACATTGCACAAATGAAACTGACTTCCAGATTATGATTTGCACAGTACTATATAATATAAATGCATCTGAAATTTATAGCACACCACGAACTGTTTAATACTCAACACTTAAACCGCTGTGTTTCCACAGCAAGCTGTAATAACCGGAGATTTAATACAGAACCTGATATCTGGACAGTTATTAACATTGTTTTCTTAGTATTTTACTGCCTGCTTGTAAACACTAGTTTATTGAATGTAACAGTGTGTACACGGTCATATAAACTGTGAAATAGAACAGGTTATTTTCTTAGCCAGAGGTACTGCAGATGTAAATGAAAAAGTCTAGACCTTGAACTTAAATATCCAATCCTCTATATAGAGAAATGTAAATCCTTTCTTACCACACTCTTTTGACCTTATGTAGCTGTTCAGGCCTATTAACTAACATGAGAAACTACAGGTTGTCCAATAGATTTAAAAATTAAAGTAGGATTTTAAGGATCTCCATTCATTCACCTAATTGAGAAATTCCTAGCTGAACAGTCAGAGACAATCCATATTAGTCTCTGTAATGATTTTTATGAAAGAAATCTATCTCGTTCATCAGGAAGGAGAAAAGAAAATTGGCAGCTGTTCTGGGAAGGAGGATGTCATACATTAAGCTGCTACCTCAGCAGAGTTAAGTCCAGAATCCGTGCAAACAAAACTAGCTTTTGTGTGCTTTTTGTCCAGACCTTTGCTTTCTAAGGTTGGTCCTATATTTTCAGACTTAAAGTCTTCAAGTGCTTCCTCTGTAACCCATGACGTGATTTTCTACTCTCCAGATACTGTTCTTTGGCTAGATCCTTCCCAGTTGTTTAGTCTGTAAAAAATTTTGCTCTGAAAAGAGAAATTTCTGATTAAATTTGGTATACAGCAAACTTCAGACACTGCACAGCTGCTTCATATATATAGTTATGTTGGAATTTTAGACACCTGACTACTGCAATTTATCTGATGTGACTTTAGATTTAGGCATCAGCATATCACAGATATGGCCAAGAAGGCACCTTGCATCTCTGATGCCAGCTGAAAAGTTTAGGCACGCAGAAGCACTACCAGTACTTTGGATATATTGAACCTTGGAGAAAAAGAAACAAAAGAAAGAAATGAAAAGTAGAGCACTACCTTTATAAAGGAAGATGAGAAGGCCAGTTAGGCTAGGCAGTACTTTCACAGAATTCCCACACCCCTGAAGTGTTTTGTGTGTGTGTGTTAATTTCTCGCAGGTGGAAAAGAAATTCCAAAGAGACTTGCTGGTCTTATTTTTTATTTATTTTTTAATTTTAGTCTACAGGACTTAAACTGCATATTCCAGGATTAGAAAAGAAATCTAAAAAAGAACAAGCGTAGTTTCCTGTGGAAGAATAGCAATTTATTTTTAGCATTATGGAACTGAACTACTCTTTAAAATAGCAACTGTTTTGTAGTTTTTTTGTTTAGTAGTGGTAGGGTTGGGTTTTTTTTGGTTGGTTGTTTTTTGTTGGTTGGGGTTGTTTTTTTTTGGGGGGGGGGGGGTTAGTGTGAACATAAATGTCTATGTTCACATGTGAATATAGAAAAAATGTTTTCTGTAATTGCATGTAGTAAAGACAGACAACAAAAGAAGTATCTGCTACTAGTCTATTTTACAACTAACTTTGGATTCATTCACTTACAGAGTGAGTAGAATGGTTTATGATTCAGGCTGTACCTATTTTTAGCTACAGTGAGTCTATCTATCACATACTATGAGTTTATACTGAATGCATATACCAGAGGAAGTGTAATTAAAAGACTATACATTATGCAACAAAGACAGAGAGCATCACATTCTCTAGTCAACAGCATTGCTAGCCTTTTACCCTTTAGAATGACATTTTAAAAATCCTAACAAGAGCTGAAAGAGCTTTAGTAATTACAGTTCTTTTTTTCCAGTAGAGAATAGACGAGTCAGATAACAAAGTTTAAATGAAATATGAAATTGCAGGATGTGATATTTTTAATGAAGTTTTCTCCTTTGAATTTTCCCTCCCTGGCTAAATGAATCAGCTGATACATATGTTCTATTAATATGGTGGAGATGAGTTTCACAAACAGATGTTTATTCACTGTGTTCTAGCATGACATGGGATCTCCTGTGCACATATAGTATATACAAGAACATATGTAGAGGGACTTTGAGCAGAATCCAAGCACTTTAATACTCCTTAGTTGCTCTGCAGTATTGCAGTTCGTTTCCTTTCACTCTCAGACTCCCAACTTGTGAATGTACAGCCAGCGTTGTATTGTTTTTCTCATAGACTGCTTTTGCTCCAATGGAATTGTGAGAACTGTGATCAAAGGTCTGATAGCTCCAGCACATTTTTTAACCTGGGCATGATATCAGCAAACCTTGGGTTTTGCCAGCCTAAGGCACTACGAAATCCTAATCCTGACCATGACATAACTGAAGGAACTAGGACTTTGAGGAATATACCCTGAAGTCTGATATGTTTGCTGACATCTTAGACTTAGGGTAAATAAAGCTTGTGGTTTTGGCTTGGTGTCATCTGGCAAAAGTGAGCTAATCTGTATCGCTAAATTAAAATGGCAGGTATGTTGGTGGTTTCTTTTGCACACATATATTTGAGGCAGAAAAGTACAGGAAGAGATTTTATTAACATAAATGACAACAGCACATGAAAAATTAGGGCCTGCTGTTTAGGTAAAGACAATACTGCAGAGAGAAATCCTTCTTGGATCTGTCTGTATTGGAATACAGTTTAAAAAACTCATAATTACCTTCAATGTGAACTTGGTTTTTATATCAGCATCTTATTTTAAAATATACGGGCATGCATAAGAAATAAATTCAAGTAAAGTATGCAAAATATGTATTATTATGGCTCATTAGCACTCAATGTGCATTCCAAGTACAGAAGATGCCATTATCCTGTTCCCAAACTACTAGGCGACTTTGGGCAGGAAAGAGGGAGATGTAGAGAAAGATTAAGAAACAGATTAGTCTGTGAAAGAGTCAGCATTTCCTAGACCATTGCCATGTACCATCATTTGCACTTTAAACCTGGGAGCTTAAAGCCTTATCAAGCAAGAAAAGCTCTGTTTCATGCTGCTTTACTGCAAGTGTAAAATTTGCACAAACTGCAAGGCAGTAGGGATCATCTCACACGACTTGTTCATAAGCAGTTCATATGGAATATTTTAATCCTGGCATAGAATTGGTTTATACCCACTCTGTGCAGTATAGATGATTACTCAGACTAACAAGCAATGGTAAACTGGCCGCAGCAGATTCCCTTTTGTTCAAAGTCCAGCCTTTGTATCTCTTCCTATTCTTAATTCTCAGCTTCAGCCTTAAGCCTTGTCATCAAGCACACAAGCAATCAGCATATTTCTCGGCTGACAAATTCATTTGTATCTGTTTGAGAGTAAAATTATAGTAACCAGCAAAAGATGATTGAATACTACAGTAGCATGTATGCTGATATAAAAAAGTTACTTGCTTTGCAGGTTTCAGTTTTCGCTTTCTAGCCTTGTTATTATTAATAGTTTGAAAACTGTTGTAATTGTTGGAAACTCCACTAATAGTATGCTATTTTTTATGGTTTTAGGCCAGGATGTCCCTTGAAACCAAAGCTTGCTAGCTGAAGATTCCTCCAATGTCAAGAAGGTCTGACCTGGAAGCAAGTAGGTTAAATTTAGCTCAGGTTTATACATATCAAGGTTGGTGAAGGAATATAAACCTTGAACCAAGTACTCCTCAAACCACTAAGGAATAAATGCTGGGTGGAAACAGGTCCAAAAAAATCATAAAGTCATTCACTTGTGCTTGCACAGATTGCTGAGTTGTCTTGAAAACATAAGACAATAAGGGTCTTAAATTCCAATTGTATTTGCATTGAGCATCACCATATGAACTAATGTATTAAAGTACAAAGGATACATAAATGGAGCTCAACAAAGCCGCAAAAGTAGACCTGAGTTTTATTCGTCTGTACTTCTTACTTGATATTTCCTGTTGCTATTTGCAAGATGAAACATAGTTGTACAACTGAATAATAATAATTATTCCACTTAGCTGCAATAGCACTCCTAAAGATGTCTATCTGAATAGAAATATAATAGCAAGGCATCACTGGGTGTTGGATCTACCTATTCATCTATCTAATAAGCTGCAAAATCATTGAGTAAAATCAGTATTATAAAGTACGTGGATATCTCTAATATATTTAATATGCTTACCTCTTTTTTCCCCTAGACTGTTCTTATTGTCTTCCTACCTAGTATTTTCTTGAAGGCTGAAAGAACAAGAGAAAACATACTGTAAATCTGTTAGCTCTTACTTGATAGATTATGAAAAACTTTTGCTCTTTTGATC
The DNA here is from genome assembly GCF_000696875.1 of Nestor notabilis. NCBI lineage: Eukaryota > Metazoa > Chordata > Aves > Psittaciformes > Psittacidae > Nestor > Nestor notabilis. Next base: position 2,153 of record NW_009932374.1, on the reverse strand, counting down.
TTGAAACAACATAACCTAAAAGCATTTTGGTTTTGGCTGGAATCCCAGATTCCAAATGTCATTCAAAGGATACGTTTTCCTGATGTATTGTTCAATACTTCCTTATATCTCCTTCAATACCTACCTTTATACATCCTTGTATAAATTTGTATTTTTTATACTTTTTTTTTTGTTAAACATTGGTGCTTCCCATGAGCTTTCTCGTATTCATCTTTGACCATTTCAATGGGAAAAAAAAAGTTTGAACATGTAAAGTAGCACTTTAAAGAAGTCTTTTAGCATGGAAATATCAGAACCTGCAGAAGCAGAAAGTTAAAGTGGAGCAAAAGTAATTCCTCCATTACTAGTTGAAACCAAAGGATGTTACGCTAAACAAAGTGTAAAAAGTATATCATACTACAATTATGAAAAAATATTGGATATTTGAGAGACAGATTGAAATAACTGTTAGGAATTAGTAATAGAAAAATTATCTTGCTCAAGTTAACTTGAGCAGATCTGCCTAACCGACACATGGGTTTTCCTTTTCTCTTTGTGGCTTAGTGTTAGTGTTTAATTCTCCGCGTTTTGAAACAAGGGGTTGAAGAGAAAGTCCTTTGGCAACAGTGGTGAAGCCCAGACTGTGGATAAATAGTGAATATACATAGTCACGTATATATAAAAAAATAAAAATATAAAATCTTCGTGATCCAGTGTCTCAGTAAGTGCAAATCAGAAAAATATTTGGCTTCAACCAACTTTAATCTAATGGGAGGAGTAGGAAATTGATTTACTGCAAATGGTTTTAATATTACTGCATAATATAGCCTTGCAAAATTGTAATTAAAATTTAGCAGCACAGATGCAAATGTCTGTTTGTCTGCATTTTTCACAGTAATCAATCATCATGGTGAATTAATAATTTGTTTGCTGCACTACAAAATATTATTCATTTCAGCAAGTTGAACAAGCAAAAATTTACCAAACTGCTGTACTACAAATACATATTTCTGTATGCTTCTCTTCTGTAAAGAAGTTGTATGTTGTAGCTCTATAGCTTGCTCATGTATTGGGGATACAGTCAGCATTGAAATTTAAATAGAGTGCATGAGGATTACATAAAAATGACAACTGTAAACTGCACAACTTTTTTGTTCTGTTTATTTTTTTTTTAATTTTAGGAATATTACAGGCATGCAGAATATTTAGCTACATGATAGGCCTGATTTGCAGGGTTTAAATCTCATAAAGAAATATCATTAGAGCTCTAATAAGAGATTTGTATTATTTTTCTCATAAATCAAAATTATCTTTAAGCTCCAGGTTATGTCATATCTGTGGT
>NW_009932374.1:0-801 GCF_000696875.1 Nestor notabilis | reverse complement strand
CCTACACCTCTCTGTATGTACGCTTGCATAGGAGGTATGGGACTGATAGATAGGTCTGGATGGATTTCACAGACAAGAGGATTGATGATTTCAGTAGTCTAACAGTATACCTGGAGTGCACAGCATAGAGCAATACAATAAATATAGAGCAACAGCCATAGTGAGTTGGCTCTTAGAAGGCTGAAACACCTCCATAGCTCATTGCATTACTTTGAGTCCCAGGAATAGAGTAGGTCAACCAATAAATCCAACCTATCTCTGGGATTCTTATGTTTCTGTTGCAGATTTGCATCATAACTTCCATACAATCTATGTATGGAAGTATTTAAAGGAAATTATCTAAAAACCTTGCTGTAATTTTTTGAAGACCATATCTAGAGTTTTCTTAGGATACTGTAAAGCCCTAAAATTAATTTGAATTATTGTTAACCTATTTTTTTATTTATTTTGGATATTGGCATAATGGTTTGAGTGGGGTGTGAAAGCAGTGGTGTTTTGTGGACTATTTTGGTTTCAGTATTTAGTTTAGCACAGTTTGAAACAGAGCACGTTTCTGGTTACAAAGCCCAGTCTGCCATCATGCACTTCTGTGCGCCTGGATGGCTTGACTCTGCGGTGTCCTGGACCTGGGGTGGCACATGGCCGGATTAGAGTGAGAAATCAGACGTCGTCCTAAAATTTCAAGACTCTTTTTGCACTGTAATCAAAAAGCCTAGAAAATTAGGTCTCTATTCTCTTTTTCTTTGTCTTTATTCTGTGATGATGGTATTAGCTTTGGTGAAGCCAAACAGGTTTCGCTGA
>NW_009932373.1:9410-19684 GCF_000696875.1 Nestor notabilis | reverse complement strand
GCTTACAAGGTTTACTCCTTAAGACTGTTCAAAGTGAAACAAAGATGAAAAAATAAGACGAAAAGTAGCTAAGATTTTATCACTGTACTGATGATACCTGAATCCAGTGAGAGGAAAAACATTGCTAAGGAATCCTTCTCTTCCTTCTACTCCCAACATTGAAAAATGCCTCTATTTTTTTGATGTTAAGAAAATCTGTAATGGTATTGACTTCAATCACAATTATACTAGAAGTTACATGACTAATATGTTAATATTAACATATTATTAACATTTCAAGCAGGTGTGACTCTTCCTGTAGAATTCCAAAATACTAAGGTAGTAACAAGAAACGGTACTTACAGAACAAGCAATAGAGCCTGTTAGTATTAGATATGCCTGCTGTAAACCTAGCACTCCTATCATGAATGAACATTCCGACTCATATTCCCAACTATTCCTTATCACAGGAGGAGTACTTGTAACATTTTAACAACTTAATGTCAGTACAGTTCTATATACTACATTTCAGCAGGGGAGATTTAAGCAACCATCCAATACTTCTCCACAATCTATGATAGGAGATAAATGTGTTGCGAACAGATAAAGAATTCTATCAAATTCCCCACCAACTTCACAAATTCAAACGGACATAAATACACACAAAACCAAGAAATGGAACTGGTGCGTCACTGTTAAAGGATATATAAAATATTCATCCCTAACACAACATTCCTACAACTGTGAGACTTCCTTACGATGGCAAGGTAATACTGGATACAACGCTGTAATCTTCCCTTCTGGTTGTTGAATGCACTCTTGTTCCAAGGCTACACCCCAAAAGGTAAAATACTGTTTCAAAAGGCAATATGTAACTGTTTTGATGAAACTTGTTCTTCAGACTTGAAGTTTTCTACATGCTAGAAACATTTTCTTAAGAAATACAGCTTCAGGAGCATCTACTTTTTATTGAACACACATAATGAGAGCTGGCCAACGTAACAACAGCCTAACGCACAGGCACTAATTAGCTCAACTGCTCACTACTCCCCACACTGCTATTGCTTCTGACAGTTGGGTGCTGTGATCCTCCTCCATGGCTTTCATGGGCTCCCCATTAGTGATTTCTTAATCCTATTAACACAAAAAACAACACAACATAACCACTAAACCCAACACAAAACCAGCCTGAACCTTAAGTCAGACTTTGCCATTGCGCAAACAGGTGGCCATTTACACCAGGGGCAAACCGAAAGAGCCTCATAAAAGCATCTTTGCTTAGGCAACGTGAAACAAAAGACAAGAAAAATCCTGCTTGGTTAATCCTTCTAGATTCTAGCTATTTAAAATGTACAGAGTTCTTATCACCATAGATCTGCTGATACCCTGCACGTTAACACACTAGCAAGAAGTGGTGAATACATGAACTGAATGGCTGTTGAAATGTACAGTTTCTAAGAGAACTAGTTAAAAATGTTGATCCCCTATTCAGGTTCCGGTTCAGAAAGAAACTCCCAATTTTCTTTTCATATTTTCCTCAGAATTTTTGCTCACTTATTACGTATTTTTAAGTCTAGGTGCTCAGAAACCAGGTATGTTAATCTCTGGAACCGAGCCATATCCATGAAAATTGAGAAGCTTTACATGCAACCTGTCAGGTGTCCGCGCACAACAGCACATCTTCTGACACTCTTGTTTCCTTTAGCTTAATTCGCCCCCAGATACAAGTATGTCCCTGCTATTCTGACTTGGTCTGCAGTGACATCAAGAATGAAGCTTAGAAGGGAAACGTCCTGTCTGACACCTGCCCTACACTGGGTATCACCCCTCAAGACTGCCAAGTCATTTCACTGGGTACGAAATTAGTGAAATTGCAGTATTAACACTGACAATATTTAGTAACTTCTTAAATAGGAATAGCTTTTGATTCTACTTTATCCCCAAGAGCATTACTTCATATTAAAAAAAAAACCCAAAAAAACAACTTGGTATGTAACTTTAGAGTAAAATAGTAATTTCCTACGCTACAATATATGTTAAGGTATAATTTTGCTTAACAGCTGCCAGGGAACCATGCACATTCCAAAACATACCAGATATATAATATCTGCCTTTAAAAAGCACATGTGTATTTTAGAGACATACCTTAACATGTTCAAAGAAAAGTTAACTTAAGGTGTAATTAAAATAAATCCCTATAAGCAGGGCAGGGCAAGCAAGACATCTGGACAGACTGCTTAAAACAACAAAACTTAAGCACTGAAAGACAGAGCAACCACACAACCAACCAAGTCAAACCAAGAAGTTTTCTGCTGCACTTGCTAAGGGACTCTTCATCAGGGATTGTAGCGATCGGACAAGGGGTAATGGCTTTAACCTTCAACAGAGAAAGTTCAGGCTAGATATAAGGAAGAAGTTCTTAACAGTGAGGGTGATGAGGCACTGGAATGGGTTGCCCAAAGAAGTGGTAAATGCTCCATCCCTGGCAGTGTTCAAGGACAGGTTGGACAGAGCCTTGGGCAACATGGTCTAGTGTGAGATGTCCATGACCATGGCAGGGGGGTTGGAACTAGATGGTCTCAAGGTCCTTTCCAACCCAAACCATTCTATGATTCTAACTCAGGAAGGAAGGGACTGCTCAGGCAGTCCTGCATGCAAAGCTTGTTTCTGAATACCCAGCAGAAATGACACGTCACTGAGGACCTCCATCTCCACCAGCCTTAACTTCACGCCTGCTGCATTAAACCGCTTCTCAAACTGCTGACATACATGTGCCTTTGAACCCCCACTGACCTGGACCTAGAAAATTACCTCCTAATGGGCAGGCATGCAGCTTGGGGCAGACCTTTGGACCACTGCCGCTGCTGTTGAGCTGACATGCAGAAGGCAAGAGAATCCCTATGCTGTGAAGGTGATGCCAAATAAAATAGGTACCTGTGCTGGTACATGCTCAGCAGAGACCTGTTTGCAACCCTTGAGAATTTAAGGGAAACCATGCTCAGGTTACCCTAAACACAAAACCACTTATGATCCTCAGTTTTCCTATATATTCAAAGCACATTACAGATCTTGTAAAAAGACAGACGGAGGAATTGTTCTTTGCATTTGGCTATGTCTTTCCTTACATCTTCTGAAGTCATACAGTTGGAAGATGAAACTTCCCAGCTACAAACGGCACCTAGTCTTACACAGTCAACCAGGATGCAACCATGCCTTCTGCCTGGGACTATCAGCTGTTCACAGAAAAATAAATGCTAACATGATGATGATTGATACTACCTGGAAATATCCAGAACACAGTCCAGGCTAAACATTCCATTTGAAGTGCCTGTGGATGGCGGAAAGGAGCAAAACTCCACATGCTCTTGGTCTGATACAAGAGGTAGCATTCTGCATACAGTAATTCTTTTGCTTATTTCAAATCTTCCGTGATTATGAGTTTATAAATGTTTAAAAAGTAAACTATCGCCTTATTCCTGGACCTATTTGATCACAAAAAGAGGAAATAAATACTCATTAAAGAGTAAGCATTTTACGTGGTCCCAACTAGTGTAAATGCAAAGCAATTGGTATGTGTCATGGTTTAAGCCCAGCCAGTAACTCAGCCCCATGCAGCCATTTGTTCACCTACCCCTTGTCTCTCCTAGGTGGGATGGGGAGGAGAATTGAAACACTATAAACCCTACGGGTTGAGGTAAGAACAGTTTAATAACTAAAATAAAATACAGTGATAACAGAAAGAATACCAACAATAATGATAATAATGGGAAACAACAAGAGAAGAAATGAAAGCTCAGAAAACACAAGTGATGCACAATACAATTGCTCACCATCCACTGACCGATACCCAGCCCGACCCAAGCAGCAATTGGTCCCTCCTGTGTGACTCCCCCCAGTTTCTATACTGGGCATGACGTGCTGTGGTATGGAACAGCCCTTTGGCCAGTTTGGGTCAGGTGTCCTGTCTCTGCTTCCTCCTGGCTTCCCGTGCCCCTCCTCACTGGCAGAGCGTGAGACCGAAATGTCCTTGATTGGGGTAAGTGCTGCTGAGCAACAATTAAAACATCAGTGTGTTACCAGCACTGTTCTCAGACTAAAGCCAAAACACGGCATGGTACCAGCTACTAGGAAGGAAATTAACTGTTACAGCTGAACCCAGGACAGTAGCAAAGCACCTCATGTAAGAAACTTCAATACTACCAAAGTACTGCTCAGTAAGGAGTTACAATTCAAACCGAACAAAATAAACTTCTTCAGCCCTGCAAACACTTAGAACAACATTAAATCTATGTAACCAACTCATCCCATCATTTGGAAGGATATAGTCTTAGAGTTCCTGGGTAAGTGCCGAAATGTTAAGGACAACAACAAAAGTTGTTGAAAGAATCAATTGGCATTTGCTTTCCTCATTTACTGCACACTCTTCCAACAGATCAGTAAGCAGCATGCCACAGAAAGAAGTTCCTTTTTTCTTTTCCTCTTCTATATTCTTTAAGCAGTGCACAGTCCGGTGCTAAAAGCATCTGACTCCTTTCTGAGACTTAGACACATCATCACTTGATAACATTAGATTAGGAAACTCTAATGGCTTAGTTTCTCTGACATGGTTTTTGAAGTCACCAGCTTTGTCATCTAGATTGCTAGAAGAGCCACAATTTTCATTTGACCTCTAAGGCTATTACTTTTTGAACAACAAAAAAATTTAAGTGTTACCAGTCTTGCATTCTCTGTTACATATATCTGCATCTACAGGCCCAGGCTGATCCAACTCCCTTTGATGAAGTAGTTCTAAATAGACAGAGCATGCATCCTCAGAAGCCTCACCAAAGGTTTAACTACTCTGTATCATGTTCCTTCTGCTATGTAAGAGTGTCAGGTAAACAAACACCAACTCTAAGACAGCAAAGTAAGCTCTTCTGGGGCAAAACACAGTGTTTATTACATTTTCACTAGACATACCAGGACCTCTGGGATACACGATGCCTCTATTCTGTGTATGGGGCAGGGCAAGTCCACTAAAAGCAATCTTTAGCCTCCTCCACCAAGAATTCATGCTGAATGATGACTGACAGTTTTGTCACCTATTCTTCAACTGAGCTCAGATCACCCACTCATTTTATCAGTAAAGGGAGGATCTGAAATGAGAAGCTGAAGTTCCTATTGTCCCTTTATTTCCAGAACAGCAACAGTTGACAAACTTCGCATGTAAAATCCTACTTGCAGTAAACCCAGCAGGGATGTAGGAATGTTAATTTCTTCCTCAGAAGATAGTGAGAAGAAAACAAATACAAACACCTAACTGATCTGAGCTCCTCTTGTGGGATGAACACTCGCCTTTGCATTTGCCAGTTGCTCATCTACTTGGGCAGATTCTCAAGTGAAGTAAATTAACACCGGCTCATTGACTTCACTAGAACTACACTCACTTACAACAGTTAAAGCTGACCTACATGAAAGCAGCGTTTCACACCAAGGAAGAGTCGCCTAAGGACAACTGGAGACAGCAACTGCAGTGTTTCTCCAGCGACTTAATCATTCTGCTGAACGCCCATCTGAGAGCCTGCAGCCCTCCTTCCCCAGCGATAGCAAAGTGACAGACAGCTTATACAACCACCCATTCCTAACTGGTGAGCCCCGGTCAGCTCACGGTGGATGGCCAAACAAAGAGTGTGAAAGCCTGAGCCCTTGGAGCTTCTGGGAGGGAGCGGTGCCTGTGCTTGCCAGGCTAAGTTAAAGAACTCTGTTGTCAACTGAATTCTTATGGGTTTTGCCAGCCATCCTTCATCTAACAGAGACGTGTTCTATCTGGAGCTGGCAGCTCCTTCTCACTGGCGATGTACCATAATGAAAGGCGGTTCAACAAAAAGAGCGTCAGAGATGAAGCAGGAGAAAGAAAGTTCATAATTCATAAGAGAACTGTTAGGGTACCTCCACACCCTTGAGTTTCTCTTCCACCATGCATAAATCTAAGGCTGAATACATAATCCAAACCACTAATGAAGGGAAAAAAACCCAACCAAACCCCACAACCACTAGAACTAAACAAAGATTTAATACACTTGGGGAGATACGCAGCACCCTTCAAAGAGTGCAAGAAGCATAAGCACATGAGCAAGAGAAAATAATATTCAACAGATGTCACTAGACATAAAAGTTCTAAGACAAAGACTCATTTTGAGCTGGAGGCAAGACTGACACCACAGGATCACTCAATAAATGGGCATCCCCAAGCAAGCACAAATAGAAGCCTGTCCTTCTCACCTTCCTCTCTTTGCTTTTCCGCATCAGTTGGTTAAATGAGGATATCAAGGCTGCACTTACATTTTGATAGGAGTGTTTCCTTGTTTTGCTTTTGTTTGTTTTGGGGGTTTTTTGGGGGGTGGCTTTTTTTTCTTTTGTTTTGTTAATTAGCTTACCCTCATTAAATAAATTCTTATACTTACCAGGGCATGACATTGTTAGCATAAGACTAAGTGCAAAACCCTGACCTCTGTAGTTCCACCATGACCTCAGAGGATAGAGACCACACACCCTACCCCCATTCTTACAACTTCAATTATGTTCGACAAGGCTGCCAAGCTTTAAAGGTATCATTTACTGAGACAAAAAGCTGTTTATTTTTATTCCCGTTAATCACTTCCATTTTTATTCCATTTATACATTTGCAATCGGAATTACTATCAGACTGGATCACTTCTTCAGATGCAGCTGAATGGCTTCTTACACTAGTACACAGCCCTATGAAAATCCACACCATTTAGCTTTGTCTGATGCAAAAGCAATCAATCACAGAAACTCAAAAAAGCTTCCAAATTGCTTGTCTCTCAAGAACTCTTTCAGGGGCCAGGGGAGCACACACAGACAGGAGACAGGGACAGGTCCTACCTGTCTCATTGCTTACAATTTTAACATCATGAACCAGGCTGATATCTCTAAAAGAAATTCCAGCCCTGTCATTCCAAAAACACCCATTCTCTTCCCACATACCACTGACCTTAAATTCTCAGGAATACGCCAAGTCAGAAATTTGCACGAAAAGCCAAGTTTAGAACTTCAGAACTCTCTAGAAGAAAAGCTTGAATACACTAGGGTAGTTTTACTAGGGGTTTTATCTCAACAGGTTCTTCAGATTATTTAATGGCATATGAGAAAATCTACAAAAACGCATGCTAAAAGTTGACCTCTAATAGTTTAAAGCCATTATCATTCAGTTTATCATTATCACGTAGTTTAAAGCCATTATCCTTTCATTTTACACTCAGGAGATGAACAACCTAAATAAAAGTTGTATTCGATTCAGTTTATTTAATGGGACTTCTAAATTGAAATAAAAAGTAGGTAGTTTGAACTTTATGGCAAACTGCACAATCTTCACATTTTCTTTTCTGTACCACATGAGCTACTTGCTCACCAGACATAAATGGGTAGAAAACAAGAGTTTCTTTGTTTGCATACGCTGACTTAAAGCTGTAAAAATCATTCAGCCAAACTTTCACCTTTAAACCTTAACCTGACTTGTAACAACATTTGTAGCCTCTAAAATTACACTGCACGCACCCAGACAGAGTTAATCACCCTTCACTTTTTGATGCATAGAATAATGATCTACCACTTAAACTTGAGCCCTTAAAAGCCTGAAGAAAAATATGTACCTATCTGTGTCTTAAATCAGGAGCGAACTAACAAAACCTAAATAGCATTGCCCAGTTGAAAAGGAAAACAAAACAAGACATACAACTTGCAGCTCAGGAAAGTTGAAAATAAGGGCATTTAACAGCTCCTCAGAGATGAAATTCATGCTTCTCAGCACATGCTATTGATCAGACACCTGGTACTGTTAGGAAGAAAGACTAGTCACAGAGGAAAGCCTAGGTTTATTTTTCCTGTAATTTAAAACTTGGAGGGAGGGGAATGAAAGTAAGTAGAGATTTGGAAATCGCATGTTCTAAAGGCTGATGAGCTTGTTATCATTCTAAATGGCTGGCACCATCCTTTCTTTAAACAAGCGATCTGTGCCTAAGACTTTGTTTATAACAAATTACGGCTCCCTTCAAATACTGTGCCAGTAGGAACCAGACTGTATTTATCTGCAAACCTGAGCAGCAGCAATAGTTGAGTATTTTTGCTAGCTAAAAAAATACCAGAACTATGTAAAACAAACCCTAAGATTTATGTATTAAGACTTGCCTCAAATTCCCAGCTTAATGCCACAGGAAAAAAAAAAAAAAAAAAAAAAAAAGGCTATTGTACAGCACATGAAAATTCAAAGCCAAAAACAAGACTTTGAAAAAGCCATCAGACACGTAAACAAACAAACAAACAAAAATCAAGCAAAGCAAATAAACATGAGAAGCTAAACCAAAATGAGTTTGGGTGCTGAAGAAGCAGGGGAATGACTGACTACCACAGGAAAGACACCAACACAACACACAGTAAATCCAAGCTTGTAGAATTTTATTAGTCTTGAAACTTCCCCACTTTTTTAATTTTGAAGTGACATTATTACGCATCTCCCTTTTCCCCTTCACTATTAAGATTTTCTATGCAATATCACATAGTGGAAAAGTGACATATAATGAGCCCTTGCCAGATGAACTAAAAATTGAAATCAGAATACTTCCTTTAAGAGGCTGAGAATTCATCCAGGTTTTGTTTTTCTTCCTCAGGCCACAGAGGAATGATCTGCTCATTCTCTTTCATTTGCATTAATAAAGAACAGGGAGCTATTTTTATTTTCTCTTTATTACTGCTTCAGAAAAAAAACCAACCAGGAATCCTCATTTTAAAACAAGTTTTAACAAGTATGTTACAGTCTGCACACATAATGCGTTGGGTGGAGTAAAAGCCCTCAGAAACACAGTGCACAGAGCCAATAATGGACTTGTCGCCAACACCCTGTGATTTCATGACTGCCAGAACAAAAACAAATGCCACATTCAGTTCATTGCAAAGAAAATGATTCATTAACTTGATGTGGCTTTTTACTTGACCTGTGTAAGGTGAGTAAAATAAAATTTCATTTTATGAGATTTCAAATTGTCAGCTGCAAGCCTACAGGAATTGTGATGAAATGACCAAGGTAAATGGCTACCGCTGCTTCATTCTAATTATTACTGGACTGTAGGTCCCCATCAAGTTTTAGCTGTGAGGTTGTTGCTTTCCTTCCCGCAATAAGGTAGCAGGCAAACAAAATGTAAAGGTCTTTCTGTAAATGGATGGAGAATCAAATATAAGTTCCTGTTTCAAAGACAGCAGTATCAGTCAATCAAGACAGGATAATCTGAGTGCAGACATTAAGCCAGTCTTTCTGGAATAACAACTTCATTGATATTTAAACAGTAACTTCCAAAAAAAAAAATATAAAATAAAATCAAATCATAGTTTTCAGTCAAAATTAAACATCCACAGCATCAATAATCCTTATAGTCAGAGAAAAAACAAAACCCAAACCAAAACAAATGCTGCCTGTATAAATAATGTTCACTCCTTTGGTCCCAACATTAAAGCACTTGGGGCAACCTAAATCTGCCAAACTACCTAGCTTGGCTGTCCCAGCAAAGGCAGGGGAATAAAGTCCCCACCTGATGTGGAGTATTTGCAGGGGGGAGGTGAGTGGGAGGGAATTAAATAGTCTCACTCCACATTATGGCAATGGCTACCACATAAATATATAGATGGGAAACAAGCAATCAGCTTTAAAAAGTCTTTGCCTTATGCTGGACACCCCACGCACCAAAACAAAAAGGAAAAAACCAAAACAGACTGAAACAAGCTGGAAAACAGGCAATCCAGAAGCCAAAAATGCTGTGAGCAGAGAGTTTTCAGCAACGCAGTTTAGGGAACCTCAGCCCCTAGCTGGAAGAGATTAAAGCTGAATTCTATTTTAGTATCTGCAGCGATAAGCCCCAGAGGGATAATATCTTATTCTAGAAGGGCCTAGCTCCCTTTTATTTCCTACCCCTATGAATTTGCTGCAGAAAGGTCAATTCTTCTCAGCAATAACATCATAAATTATGCCACTGTTTGTTTCATTTTACAGTTCTAAAAAAATTAACATTTGAACACACACTTCACTGGTTTATTCCCTCCACTAAATCTTGGAAGTAGAGAGAAGTGTATTTTTATCAGTACTATAATCCTCCTACGGAATGACAGCCTTTGAACATTTCAAACATTACTCCTGATACGATACCAAGCTACATTACCATTCAGGTCAGTAACTGCCAGAATCATGCTCAAGAAAAGTCAAAATAAGTCCTCTGTATGCCTCTAATCTTGTTTCGTTTTCTGTGTTT
>NW_009932373.1:8334-9379 GCF_000696875.1 Nestor notabilis | reverse complement strand
TCCCTACAGGCAACACAGATGAATGCTCAGGGGTGACAGAGAAAATAGAAATCACTATTTTCTGAAGATTTCTAAGCAGCCAAATTCCACCCTGCACACTCCTTCCCATTTCAAGGCTTTGATCGCTGCATGTATATTTTAAAAGTCACAAAACTTTGTTCCTCAGAACAATAGTTCAAAAGTTAATTTCTTAGTTTCTAAACTTAACCGCAGCACTTATCAGATTTTCCTTGCATCAAAAGGTTATCTTTCGCTTTCTGTGTAGGTAAATAAAACATGGTTCATGTTTGCTGCTTCGCATCTAGGTTTACATTATTCCTTTTAATATTTAAGGGCTGTATAACCTAAGCAATGAGTCTCATTAATCACCACTGAATGATTTAACCCAGCCATTCAGTTCCAGATGCCACTCAGTGCTAGAGATATGCTAATTCCTTCCAAGCTTCACCTCCTTTTGCAGCTGAAACCATAATTTTCCACATTGGTGGAGACAGGATTTCACTCCTTGCACGCGGCCTCCTGCCAATCACTTTTATGCCTGAGCAGTGGCACATTGCAGGCTGCATTCCATGGTTACATCAGACACCTTTTCATTAAACCTGTTCATTATATACATCCTCTGTCCTACACCCTGCTGCTACAGCATCGTAGTCCCACACTCTACCCTCTCCAGTGATGACAACGGGTTTGAGTAACAAGAAGTAAAATAATTTGTTACTACTCTTGCCTTATTTTCTTTTCTCCTTGTTTCCTCACGCTACTTTTTTCCTTTATCACCTCCTACCATTAAACACTTTGATTGTGAAGTATCTGTCAACTGCTGTACTTAGGGCATCAGCTCTATTCCAAAACCAGAAAGTTGCACTAACATAGTTGTTTTGTGAGTGGGAGGTGAGGGGGGAAAACATTTAGTATCTGCAATTCCCAGCTCTGAACCTGCTCAGCATCCAAGAGATCTCCTAGCACAAAGCTAGAGCAAGCACTGAATTTAACCCCGGGTGCCAGGAGGTTTTGATAGAAGAATAAAAAGAGTAGTGACCCTGCT
>NW_009932373.1:0-8303 GCF_000696875.1 Nestor notabilis | reverse complement strand
CTGAACATTTGATCCAAACCCCATATTCTATGACCCTATATTATGCATTCACCACAACTACAGGCACAACCTATTTTTGGATTTGGGGCTCCTATCCCTATCTTGGGCTTACATGATTGGGCTTTTTTGACCTAACAGGAGATGTTTAGGTTGAAAAGTCTGCTTTTGATTGATGTTAGTGCACTGCATGTCAGTAAAGCACACTATAAAAAGTGGTAAGTCGAGAAGATTCTAAGATAATATATACTCATTTTGATTGGCTTCTTACTCTACACAGAGCTATGGATGTACATAAAAGCTCAAAGCTATACAGCTTTTTCCCAGTTAACTGGCTCTTAAGGAAATGTTCACCACAATCTCAATTTTCACATGGGCTATGTACCCACAGTGATCCATAACGTTCACAACTAAAGATGAAGTCAAATGCTTTATGCAATTTAATATAAACACTAGAATCAAGAGTGTCAAAAGGCACTACTGATTTTAAGTGGCTTCAAATCTGGGCTGTAGGTTCCCAACTGCAACAACTCACATTCTAGATTACAAAAACCTGAGGTTTAGTGTTTTATCAAGAACCCTCTTTAAAGCATGCCCATCTGGTCACTATCAAACCTCCATTTCTTTCCCCTTTACCTACTTCCAAAAGACAGGGAAGTTCATCCCATGCACACCTTTAGGCCTACTTACATGTTTGGCCATATATTATATCTTAATTTCTAACATGATAAACTGTTAATGTACTGTTAATGCTACTGTAGAAGCAAATAGTAACACTGAAGTCCTATATAGGAATTCAAAATCATGAACTGCTTTATATGTCTAATCTTCAATGTAAAGGTAGTTAAGCAATTAGATAAGAGGCAATATAACTAACCCAGAATGTAAAATAAGTATCTTGCCTGAGGATATGCAAATTTCAGAACACACAAAAATGCCAGCCAAGCAAGTTTTATTGCAACACTGGCGTGTGTAACAGTACTAAAGAAATCACAATTCTGATTTATCTGCAAGACTGTGAAAGGAGCAGAAGACAAAGACTGCAAAATTGAGTAACTTCAGACATACTCAGACTATACAGTTTTCTCGCATGGCTGTGACAGATGACTTCAGGTTTCATTGGTTGGAAATCAACCCCCACTATAACTTCTCAGATGTGCACTGCAGGGTAAGTTTTTCCAAAACTGAGTTTATCCAACTGCTAATAGGTAAGAGGAAGAAAATCAAATATTAAGATTTTAAATCCAGAGCTCAGCACAGGCTTGTGAGCTTTACACATCCTTAATCTACAGCAAGGGGTGTTCCTATTATTGTAATCATTCTCTATATTAGCACTAGACTTACGGTAATGCAACACCATATTGAGCAAATACACGCCAACAGAAAAGGGCAGCTTGAATAATTCTGCATATCTGACTATGCATTTCTTCAAAGAAAGTATACGTATTTCATGACCGCAGCAGCAAACATGCTTGTTTTCTGGTTTAAAAAACATTCATACCATTTCAATAATATTATATTCAAGTAGCCATTTTGGTCTAAGCTGAATTTAATAAGTTATATTTAAATTAAATGCTCTATTTCACTTACAGTGATTTACTTAAATACAAACGTTTAACAGAGTACAGAAAGCCCTATGGCCCTCTAAAGGCCTCAAGTTTGGTGGCAGAAAACAAGAGGTGAATGGGAATACATTGTGGAATTTGTATCTACCACCAGTCAGCAAACCCATAGAGGGTTTCTCCTCTTGTTTAGATAGGGAATCCAATTGTTTGTTATGGAATTTCTTTGAAGGCCAAGGAAGAAGGAAGTCTTCAGCAACGTATTTACTATTTGGTGAAAGTATATATGCCAATACAAGCATTCTATGTATGTCAACATTCTGACTGAGAAGACGAATACCTTGGATGCCTTTATAAAAACATGTTCTTACATACTAGCTGTATAGTTTATATTAAAAATATATATATCCCTTAAGGTAAAAGCCAAACATGTTAAAAACAAGGTGTAACAAAAAAAATGCTACTGCTGGTACCGAAATCTACAAACAAATGCTACTGCTGTGACCAAAATCTACATATTGAACATCTTACACGAGAAGGTGAAGTGCACGCCCAAGTTACACTATCAGGGTCTTCATTCCTCCTGCAGCAACACACTGGCATCATTTCATGAAAAGCTAGAAGGAAAAGTGCTCAAGTTCTGTGTAGTTCTTCAGATAGTGGCACTCGAAGCAGCTATGAGTAAGCCTGAGGACCTGAAACGTACTTTCACAATGAAGCAAAGCTGCTCCTTAAACTTTTGAAACATGTAGATTTAAATAAAGGATCAGCAAATACATTCTCTGCTGTCTAATGGTAGATCCTACTTCCTAATTTTCCAAGCTTCTGGAAAACCAATTAACACTAAAATTACTTCCCACTAAAAAAAGGGAAAGCAAAAGGTTTCCTATTCCCCTTCTCAGCACAGAGTTTGCCTCCTTTCAGTAAGGCCACCTTTAGGCTGTACCATTCTGTCCTCAGCAAAAGAGAAACAACTTTCTCTGTCCACGGGTGTGAACGGAGCATTCTGCACCTTCCCCTTACCTGCAGCTGCTCAGAAGACAAGTAGGCTCTAAATTAAAAGACTGGGCTGCCACCATTCACAAACCACATTACTGCCTATTTACCTATTTTGGTTTCATCAGTCATACACTGACACACACGAACACCCATCAGTCTTGGTCAGAAGCCTTCCTAAGCTTCAGAACAAGAGCAGCATGGAAAATACTTACAAATCTCAGAACCCTAGAATTGCTCTCAATGTTTGACAGCATTTAAAATTCCTTAGTCGTTCATATACTCCTTCACTTTCCCACTAAAAATAGTTTTCTCACTTTATAAGTCTGTTTCTTAACATGCCGTTTGAAAGTACTTTCCTTAAGCCTCTATTCATTATTATATTAAAGCGTAGGACATCTCCCCTACTACTTGTACCTGAAATAGATACTTCAGGAAAGTTAAATGGTAATAAATCCTTGCCTACCTCTCCCTCTGGCTGAATTTGTGCTGTTGTTTTAACACCCATTAAAACATGTATCTGAAGGGTCTACCCTTGGACCTCCTCGTAAGTATTCCAAAACCATATCTTACCATTTTTGTGGGTAAATCTGGGTAGATGCAGAGTTTTTCTAATGAAATCATTGTGTCAACTAACAAAGAAATTCTGACATCCAAAATTAAATTCAGCACCACCTTACTTCGAAAAAGCTTACCACCATCTTCAGGGAAAGGCAACTTCCAGTACCTGGCCTAAGTCTTTCAGTATCCTGATTATTAGCTCTTTAAAAAAATCAAACCTTAAAACCACAATACATCGACAGAATAACAAGATTCCACATATCCAACTGAAATCTGGTTGTTATCAGCTTCCCAACTGCTCCTCTTTTTCACCTGTAGGCACTTGCCACAGCACGAAGTCTCAACTGCACAACTTCAACATAGCTGGCTGCCACCTATGGCCAGAACCACAGAATGGTTTGGGTTGGAAGGGACCTTAATAAAGCTCATCCAGTTCCATGCCACGGGCAGGGACACCTTCCACTAGAGCAGGTTGCTCCAAGCCCCTGTGTCCAACCTGGCCTTGAACACTGCCAGGGATGGGGCAGCCACAGCTTGTCTGGGCACCCTGTGCCAGCGCCTCAGCACCCTCACAGGGAAGAACTTCCTCCTAATGTCTAGTCTAAATCTACCCTCTTTCACCTTCAATACCTGCAGAACAAAACATTGGTTCTCATAAGACATTTTCTTTCTTCACATATAATGTCCTTCTATCCACAGCACCTTAGTACTGATTTAAAGCTGACACAATCATCGGCCAAGAGGCATCAGCAGCGTATGTGTGAAACATGCCATTAGGACCTTCGTAGGTAATCCTAAAGAAGGTATAAACTAGTAAGTTATCTGCCCTTAAAAGCACCTCTGACTTTCAAGATACTTGAGAAGAGTATTTCTTTGTAGCTGTACTCTCACCTTATGGTCAAGCTTCTAGTCACCAACAGGAAAATAGTTTTATTTTCCCCATTTACACAATTTATTGGACTTCAAATACACCTCAGTCGCTACCTCAGTTATTTCACTATTTACTTTACAATTTTATGAAGAGGCACTCAGGTGAAAAGTTAAGGAAGGTTATCACCACCAAACAAGATTATATAGCAGAATACACAAATAAAATGTGCCAGGACCCCAGCACATAAAATTCTTAAGCATCCTTTAGTTTGCTTGGAAAGAGCAAGGTTCCTACTAACTTCCTGACCACAAAATAACCTTGAAATATTAACAGGTATTGACAACAAAAAGCCTCGTTCCTCAGCATTCAAGTATACAGAAAAATCCCAACAAATTCACAACAATAACTCGCACGTTGACTGGTTTTAGCTATGAGAGAGAAGTCACTTGAAGAAGAATCTAAACCAGACTCTACCATGACACCGAGCCAAGTAACCGTTATTCACCTAACACATTTAATGACTGCAAAAATAATGAACTGTAGAAGCTGAGCAAGTGACTGCACTTGCAAGCTCCAGCATATTATTAAATTAATTAGACAAAGCTATCCCCATATGAGACATAGTATTACACTTGTTTAGGATTGTGAAACAGAACTCCTCCAGTTATTTAGCAAAATTAAGTACCAAATCAAAGCCAGTATTACCTGAGAGAGAGGGAATAGGTTCTCAGTACCTGTTCCCAGGCAGATTTCTCTGTCTTGAATCTCTCTCTGCTTCTCATGAAAACAAGATTGGTTTTGATCCCACATCGGAAGTCTTTGGCCATCACTTCGAAAGCATTTTACATGAAAACATCACTTTGCTACGAATAATGTCAAACATTAACATGTGATAAACAATGCTGTTATCTATGTGTTACTAGCTTCTGATAAATATTTGTGGAGG
This sequence comes from Nestor notabilis, assembly GCF_000696875.1. Classification (NCBI taxonomy): domain Eukaryota; kingdom Metazoa; phylum Chordata; class Aves; order Psittaciformes; family Psittacidae; genus Nestor; species Nestor notabilis. The sequence goes on along the minus strand of NW_009932373.1, from coordinate 3,370 downwards.
TCCATCCATCTTTGTGGACCCAATCAGAGCCTTTAGCCTGTAGACTCTGGGCACGAGATTCAGGAGTATCCTTCACATAATTCATGTTTTCTGATAAAACCTTACAGACAGTACACAGTGATCCTCCAAAATTCCATACCCTGAACATTGCAGTTGATCCCTGCTAATGAAAACACTGGGCTGCTCCAGGACAATGACATGGGACTACACAAAATAGAAACAAGAAAACTGTTGACAATCAACACTGACTGCAGCAGGTGAAAGTCAGCTTAAGTGTTCTTCTGTTTGAACAGGTATCCAAATGAATCACTAAGCTTTATGAAAGTGCCTCTAGTTGAAAGGTAACAAAACCCACACAAATGCAAGGTAAAAAAAAAAAAGTTTTATCTCCACAGATACCACCAGCACTCACAAGTACAAGTGTTCTGAATCAGTCAAACACCTGGACACTTGGAGAATATTCCATCACAAATAAGGAATTACCAATTTCATAGCACGTGGTTATTTCCTTCCCAGCATTAAGTCCTCAAACACAACGTGAGTGTGCCCAGCTTCTTCAGTTGTAAGCAGCTGACTCAATCTTTCTTAAGCACTTACAGTAGAATTACAACAGCACACAATGCATTAGGAGAGGTGAGAAACAGCTGAGTTTTATGTTTTCTTCCGTGGCTTATTTGCTTTACAGATTATGCACTTGGGTATCCATAATCCTTTGAATTAGTGCACAATATTTTATCAAATCTCTCATTTGGTTTACTTTTAGAAGATATAGAAAAAGAGCAAAAACATTTCCTGACATACTCAAATGCTGCATGAAGGGAAGCTCCCCCCCTTAATACAAACTTACGAGACAAACAAAACATCTCAAAGAAATGGCTAGTTTATTTACTCCAATACGTAGGCTGCCCAACTGGAAAGGACCCTGGGGATGCTCCATGGACACCCTTAAACTATTAACCGTCAGAAGATAACTCTCCCATGAAGGAATACAAGAGACAATTTTGCCCTCCACTGGCTAGAACTATCACTAGAAACCATGCCTGCCCTGCTGCTGTCGGAGCTGCCTATTTCACGCTGCATGAAAAGCCCTCTTGAGCAAATGTACCAATCCCATTCGAAGCACAGTAATTAGTACAGGGTATCATGAACAAGAGAGGGGGGAAAACATTCTGAGCAGGTGGGAATCAGCAAGGCAATGAAACACCTTGTAGAAATCTACAGATTTCTGTGGAGGGATCAGAAAAATCAAACAATAACATATTTAGCCTTGAGAATTGCTAAAGCAGCGAACACGTGGAAAACCAGAACCTTGACATTCTTATTCCCAGCAAAAGCATTCTGCATATTACTCTCCAGATAACTGAAAGCTTTTATTTTCCAAACGTATTAATTTGATGCTGCTGTTTCTTAGGGGTGGAAAAATGAGAACTATGGATTCTGAAGGAAAGACTGCCTCAAAATGGAGGAAAAGGGGCAGAATGCAGGTAAATGCTCAAGAAAACAGGATACCAGAGAAGTACCCCTTAAAGCAATTTTTATTCTTATCTTTATGCAAAGAAGCATTGAAATTACACTGGGAGAATAAGGGAGGAAAGCTGCTACATTCCAACGTTCAAAATAATTCAAATTTAAATTTATTCAACATTTATTAACCACAGTCTCAGATGAAAGAAGGTACTTAACAGGACTGCAAAGAAGCAACACCAAGGTATAAATTAGGGGTTTTAAATTCTAAGTGGTTTACCAATTACTGTTTTAACAAACACCAACCCACTTACCTTTCTATTATTAAGATTTTCCTCCTCCCCATCCCCCCATTATTTCCCACCTCTCAGCAGAAGTTTCTAACACCCCATTTAGAGTGTGGCCACACAAACCCTTGATTCAGTATTGGGTGTGAGTGAGGGAACTGAAAACCTTCAGTGGAAAAGGGAGGAAAGGATCAATCAACTTGCAAGCAGATCAGCTGTCAGCAGAACTCAAAGGATTTCAGTGTGGAAATTACTGTAGATGACTCCTGTCCTTCCTCCTGCACTGCAGCCATCTGCCCTCAGACTTCATCCTGCCAAAGGTTTCTGGCATCTCCATTGTTCTGGACAGAAGACCGACTATTTGATCACACTCTAGCTGAGGCGAAAAAGAAACCCCTCTGGTGAAGGAGCTGGAACAAAGTTATTCTCTGGTGTCTGTCTCTTTGTTACTGACTTCGCTTGCACGGCAAAAATAAAAACCTCCATGAAAAATATGAGGTGTTTTTTTTTATCCTGTCCAACTCTTCTGGAATCAACATTATTAAAAGAGAACGCCCCCATTCTGAGGGGGAAAGAAAAGAAACAAACAGCAAACAACTTACACCAATCTTGCTCTGTTGTTCATGCGAGAAATAAGACAAGAGAATTGAAAAACCAAAACCCCCCAACCAAACTGTTTCTTAACTTGTAGTTTAGGATATCCCAGCGCAGAACTGAGTTACAGAGTACACAGTCTGTGAAGTCAACTTTTCCAAGGTGGGGACGACTGGTTTTACAAAGAGCAGATCAGTGAAAAGGCTCTCTCCCATTCCAGTTGTTCTGTCCATTAGATAAAGAAGGCAACACAGAGACAAACATTAAAAATGGCATGCCTGACACAGTCAGAAGTGAACAGGGTTAGACTTACTCTCTTCTAAAAGAGATGCAAAGCTTTCCATACTCAAAGCCACAAGAAGCAAACCTATGACATAACGGCAGAAATTTAATAGTTAAATTTATTATATAATCTAGAAACAGACCTAAGTTATTGCATTCGGTGACATAATTAAGGCTTAAAGCTTCAGGCAGTGTACTTAAGTCTTTCAAAAACTTCATTCATTCATTTACTGACCAGGTGTCTCACGCTACCGCAACTTTAATGACTCAAAGGGGTCCTCGGCAAACCCATAACAATCAATTAAGGCAGAAAAGTTAACACCCAAACTAACCCTTACTGTAACACGAGGTTTTATTACATTTACCCCTAGCTTAACGTTCGACAAAAGCCGTTGTTGGGAACGGGAAGGAATACTGCAAGCAGACAGATCCGGCCTCCCGAGAGCAACAGGAAGCTTCTGCAGGAACAAGCCCGAACACCCAGACGCGCCCCGGTCCGCAGCCCTCCACGCACCGCACCACAGCTACACAGGGGCTGCTCACACGGAGCGAGCCCAGGAGGAGCAGCAGTTTTTCCCCGACCCTACAGGGATGCCGCAGCCGACACAAGCCCCGCACCAACACTGACCGATGACCGCCCATCCCCACTGCCTCCTCGCCACCCGCTCCCACTTATCACGCTGGGGCTTCACTCCACACACGTGGGTGCACTTTAAGCGCCAAGACGAAGCAAAACCTGCCCC
>NW_009932372.1:33784-58729 GCF_000696875.1 Nestor notabilis | reverse complement strand
AGGCTTGGGTGGTGTGGTCTGAGCATTTACAGAATAACCTGACAGTGAAATAAATTTTATGCACAGATCTACCTTGGTAGACCACCTGTCTTTTCAGACTAATGGTAGTCACAAACATACTATTTCTTTTTGTGCAACTAAACTTCTTACCCCTTACTTGGGGACACAGAACTCAAAATATTGGATTTCAATGACTTATTTTTAGTAGTTTTAAAAAAACTGAATTGCATTTGCATCACCAGAAACAGAACAAACAAGCCATTTTGTTAACACTCACGTCTTTTTTTAAGAAGAAAAAAAAACCCAAAACACTAAAACAATTTCTATTGACCTTTTCTATTAAAAGAGACACTGACAAACACAAAGTACTTTCATCTTGAATTATTACCCCACTTGCTGTTCTACTAACTCTGACAGACGTGCAGTCAGCTAAGAAGTGAAGTTTCTTAGATATTTACACGTTAAAGTATAAATGTGTATCCTTATGGAACTCCTCAATTTTGGTCCATGTCATGGATTAAACATAGTATTTTCAGATGTAGAACTGACAGGCCAAAGGACTGGAAGTTCTTTTTTTTCAGCTGCGTGAATGCTTTACTATGAACACAAGCACAGACTTCTCCACAATTTCCCACCAATATTCTGTTATCCACACCTGCAGAGGCCCACAGAGAAGATACTTGAATTAGCATATACAATGAATCCAAAGGCAGATATTATGGTCCTTATGTTCTTATTTTAATTACAGCAACTTATTTTATAATGATAGTTATCAACTCCATTTTTCAGATTTTGAAGCATGATCCTGAAAACAGAAAATGTTTGCAAAAATTACTATAGAGGTTTTAAGAGTTTGCATTTCTTGTAGCTTCGTTATCAAAATAAGTATGTAAAAAGTAGTCAGCAAACCCAACTGATAAGAGTTATGAAAGCAAAGACATTTAGTTCAGATCTGTATCAGAAACAGATGCCTGAATAACATCCTGCACAAATGCAGAGTAAATAATGGACATGGCATATTTTGTTGCATGTCCAAGAGCAAGTTTACTACCTACACGTTTTCCATGTCTCTTTTGGGGAAAATTTACCAGTTAAGACTCTACTCAGATTTTAATCAAGACTCTATTGACTGACTGCCAAAAAAATTTCCCCACGGGTTATCATCATAGCATTTTGAAAAGCTGCTTGATTGGACCTTGCATTTTCCTTTGAAGTTCATGACTTGCCCATTTCTGCACTCTGCATGGTCCCACTGAACCCATGGAGCAGATCAACCACTCCTTCCAATTCTGTATTTGCAAATTTGCTTAGAGTGCACTCTGTCCCATTGTCCAGGTCACTACTGAAGATATCAGGCAGTATCAACCCCTGGAGCATACCACCAGTGACTGGCTTCCAGCTGAACATTGTGCTGTTTGTCACAACACTGACTCTGGAAGTTCAAGTTGATCACAACTACTCACTCTAGTAGTTTCCTATCTACCCTGCTGGCCACTTATCCAGCTTCTATGATTTCATTAGTAAGATTACCTCAGACACAGCACCTCAGAGTATCTGCATATTAAACACAGGATGATTGTAATGGGATTTTGGAGCTAACAGACACAATGAAAATGACGTCTTCCAATAGCAGCTACAGAAAAAAAATACGTTTGTGATTAAGGGTTTGGCATTCATGTATGATATTAACTTTCTGATACTGCTCATTCATTTTCAATATTTTGTTTGTGCATGGAAGACTGCTGTGCCCTGAGGAGTTATTGTAAATGAAGAGGGGATTTTTACTTCAGTAACTATTCAGATTTCAGACTTTTACTAAGAAACGCATATCATCTAGGAAAAAAAGAAGTTTGGTTTTTTCCACCTAAAATCTGATGCTGTACTAAAGAATAGGATCTGCTTTTCTAATAAAATGATAAATAAGTGAAATCAAATGTTAGCTCTGACTCTCAAGATTTATTAACAAAATATTCTCCCAAAATACAAAACGGTTTTGCACTAAATCCTTTCCTAACTCTGAAATACACTGATCATTTAAATGCATGTGCATTTAATTTTTTCTGGAATTTATAGCTGATGATCTAGGCTTTATATACAGTAGTTACGTGACATTACGGGCTGCTCCGAAAGACCATTTTGCATGCATATCTAGAGCAATTCCTAGTATAAATTCACATACTTAAATCTCACATGTAACACCTCTAGCTTATTCAGCAATTCTATTGCCTCAACTGAAATTCCCTGTGCAGTCTGAGGCACTGTAGTTCAAGGAATATGTGAGTAAGCCACAGAGACTGCAGTGAAAAGAAATAAGAACAGGTAGAGGTCTAGAATGCAACTTCTACAGTGCTTTAAAAAAAGCCAGGGCAGTCAGCTCAAAAAATCCCAAAGAAACAAACCAAGGCAAGCCTACTAGCAATAACAATAAGAAAAGGTAGGTATTGTAGTAGTATTCAAGCACAAAAAAGCTCTCTATAGAGAAGTTATCTGTGGCAGGTAAGAGAACAAGTCACGAGTTTCCGTTTCAGCATGACAGATTCAGAGTAGTCATTAGAAAACACACCCTAATGGTTATTTCAGTAAGCAGTGGAATAGTCTGCCTGCAGCTATCTCATATATCCTCTTCTCCTTTAACCTCCTAGCACTTCAACTCTCTCAAGCAGCAGTTGCAAAGAATTGCAATTGAGGCTGTGAACATACTACTTGGTGTAACTTCACTACAGCCACAAAGCAAAGCCATCCAAACAACTCAAGAACAAATTCAGGCCTGTGTCAAAGGGCTTGGATTTGCATAGTAGTTCTCTAACTTTTGGATTTAGGTTTTTTTAATTATTTTTTTCTTATTTTCCTAAAAAAACAGGTATGCAAATATTAGAGTACTACAAACATATTTTTTTTCTTCATACAAATGATTCGTTCAGTTTTAAAGGAATTACATTCTTGTGGTATTTAGCTGTAATTTCCTTGGGAAATGTTCAACTTCAAATATATTGCAGCCTAACAAATTCAAATCCCTTCATTTAACAACCCTTACAGCTTGTCCATATCTTCCTACAAATTCTGTACACATTTAAAAGTTTTCGCCTTTGTTGTGCCATTGTAACTCTTTCTTCAAAACATCTCTATATCATACAAAGACACTCTTTATTCAGTGTGCCAAACCTTCTATTTCAGCCTGGATTTCTGTTACATGCCCAATCACATTCAAAAACCATTGAGTCTAAATCAGCCACAGATCAGGTCATAAATATAATGAACCAAAGCTATTTTGACTATGGGTAGGAATGACTATGAATAATCTCAAATTTATATAGTACATCGTAAGTCACTGCCACCTTTTATACATGTGTGCATGTAGACATTTGTTTATGGAAAACAGTTCTTTAAAAATTATTCTCATAATGCTGCACTATATGCTAGAGGCACATAGGGAAATGGCCCCTTTGATCTGTATAAATCTACATGTTCATGATACCTTCCTTTAATCTAAAAATCTTTCTCCTCTATCTCACCTGCTGAGGGTTTTTAATTAAAAAGTTGAGCTACTGGAAAAAAAGAGAGTTGGGGGGGGGGGAGTATATTTAAGAAGAAACTTGGGGGGGATGGAAGTTTTAAAAATTTTCTTCAAAATAGGTATAACCTAATAGTCAAATTATATAAGAATAGTTAACCTAATGAATATTTCTCTATTATAAATAATAACAAGAAATTGACTGGTGTTCACTGGAATGATGTATTAAAAAATTAAAGAACATTTTAAAATTATCTTTAAAAGATTATAGTGTGGAGTTCGGGGGCTTTTTAAGAATATAGATACATCCTTTTGTAGCAATAGAGAAAACAGCCTTAAAATTACATTAATTTAACAGACATTACTTTTCTTTCTGAACAAGAACATAAAAGAGCACATTTAATATTTGCCATACCTCAAGCTTTTGTTTTACTATCCTATCACTAAACCTTGTATTTTTCCCATTGAAAACTGTACATGCAGCAGTCACGCAGCAGTTTTACTGAGAAGCATCTGAAGTTACTAAAGGTCACTCTCAGGAGGATGTGTCACTTAGTGCTTGCAAACAAGATTTCCACATAATGTTCCTCTGCCTGAATTTGATCCTAAGAACTTTGGTCATGATTCAGCCAAACCTCTAAAGGACATGCACTATCCCACTGCCCTTGGTAAGGGCTGAGAGGTAACTGGACCCCACTGAGTAAATGTGGTTCCGTCTTTGAGACTGAGTGATGAAGTAAATCCCAGAGGAACTGCCTAATAAATAAAAGGGCATTAAAAATAGGCAGGATGATGACACATGTTGTCAAAAATAACATTAAACACAAGAACTTTGTTGAGCTGGATGCAGCAAGATGGAGGAACAACCAGCATAAAACTTATTATTTTGATATTCTTTAAAAGAAATAATCATCATTTCATTGCTTTTTAGCTTCTGGACCAGTATATATACTGGCAACATTTTTGGTTTTTTTTCTGCAACCACAAAAGCCAGAAGTTTTCATTTATGTGCCAACGGACGCTACAAGGTAATCATTTAGAAGTCCAGAACTTAAGAGAAATTGTTGATGACACAAGATCCATCATAAAAAAATTACAAGAGTTAGAAATAGCTATTTACTGAGGGTCAGATCAGCATTCAGCCCTAATCAAATGGTATCAGTTATTCAAATGCAGTACAAATCCATCTAAAGAATGTTTCTTTAATCAATGGATTGACAAAGCCCCAAGGAAGCTGCAAAAGGCAATCAGCATACGCTGGCAGGGAACTGAATTACAACCTGAGAAAAGAAAATTTCACTATATCCTTAAAATGAAGCAAACTCTTGTCATTTGCATGATGTCCCTTCCTACCAACAAAGACACAGAATCACCATACTTGCATGTATTCATGTTAGTTGTCTAGTAAACCCACAAGCTTGTGAATTGGGTAAAAAAATTTGAAAATAAGTTTTGAATAAAGGTGTGCTTGAATTAGAGTGACATTCCCGAGTCCCCAGTCCATCTCCTGTAGTATGTGGGCAATTCCACCACACAACTTGAATGCTCACAAGACCCTTTTTAATTACACTACTGCTTTCAGTGATACAATATTAAAAGCTTGTTATGCTGATGATATGAACTTTGCAGTAGCTCAGGTTGTCTGCATTCAAATATATTTTTCCCTGTTTATTCCTGAATATTGTATGTCTCATTAATAAAACCCACCACAACTTAACATGAAAAATCACTTTAGTCTGATAAAAATGAAGCAAAGCTGTGTTCAGCAGCAGAAGTAGCTTAGTTTGAGAAACGGAAGAGTAATTCATTTTAGTAATAACAAAACCTATTTTATTGTTTTGTTTTTAAAAACTTCATCTCTGAACAAGAGGAAACTTTTGGTCTTTATTTAGCATTTTCCTTCATACATACATTGAAGAATTTTTAAGGCAACTAAAGTTCCAATTTGCTTCAGGTTCAAAACTTCAGTCTAATTAGAATAACCTGCAAACTAGAAATTATTAAACTGGAAGTGATTAAATTATAATACAGAGATGGGGAAGGAGGGAAAAGAAAAGACTTTTCACCTAGTTGCTTAAATGTTTTCAGCTATATTTCTGGGGTTAATTTTTAAATACACAGATTTGGCATTAAATATTTTACTGAAAAGTCACTGAAAAACTCAGGATCAAAAATACTGAGACTATGTACAAAGTTTCAGGAAATAACTGAAGAAACTACCGGACATTCAGTGTTTGGAGAGCACCAGGGGTGCTTTAGTAGCAAAATATTTTATGCCAATACTGTCTGGTTCAATAAAGCCACGGAATGCTGCCTGAATTCTGAAAGTTAGCTGCTTCAGTGGGTTTTTTTCCTACGTCCGAAAGCTCCAGGATGCAAAGTTTGAGCATAACCAGTCCCTCCCAATACTTTGGACACCTTTTTTTTTGCTCCTGTTACTGCTATGATAATTTCATCTTTCAGTCACTCTTCCAGCAACAAATGGTTGGCACTTTTTCCTTCCTCCAACACCTTTACATTGTCCTGCTGCTAAATTAGAAGTCATCTAGATAAAACTTTGACACAGACCTGTTGCTAAGCATCACTTAAAAAGTAAGATGTGACAAATTGTTTCAGGTCCAAGCCAGTCCATTGCTCTGGAGCAATGGGGGACCACGAGAACATCTCTTGGGCTAAACTGAAACATGGTGAGGATCCCACCTCATGGAGCCATAGAAGAGAACAAGGAAGCTCTTACAGCTCTCACAGTTATATTCAAGCCTTTGTAGGCAGCTTCTGAAGAAGCTTGAAAGACAGCCACTGATGGAAATGCCAGTTCTTGGAAGCTTCCCTGAAAATAATAAGCAATAGCAAATTTCATTTGCAATAGCCAGAAAAGAAAACTGGTTGCAAAATACCCTAGTGTTGCTTAACTAAAAAGGAGATTTTTGTACGAGTTAAGTGCTGGTGAGTCAAGAAACAATTTCATTCTCTCTACTCTCCCTTTTATTTAAATCAGGAATCTTGCTAAGTTTTACAGGTCTACTTTTCTCTGATAAAAATTTATACAAAAGGACTCCGCCTTTCCCCCATACACACACACACACAGGTTTTAATGGCAACAAGCAGATTTTGGAACTTGGTTCCCCATTTGTTACCAAGGAAACTGCACTGATTTAGAGATTCACATGCAAATTATTTCCTAATCTGCTCCCTCATAAAAACACAATCCAGCACTCAACTAGTAGCATGCATTAAAATGCAAAGCCCAGTATTATCAGTGAGCTCAGTCTTAATTTTGACTCTGGTTCTTACATTCACAGCAGAACCCTGCTGTGAAACTGCTGTTAAATAACTCTAGTTTAGTGAACAAAGGTCTTGTACTGACATTGTGCAATGAGCCAGCAAGGACCAAATCTCCCCTCCTGAGCACAGAAAAGACTTTTCTGCCTTTAGTCAATCTGGGAGGGTGCACCCAGCCCTTGTGTCTCTGCACGACATAAGCAGTTCTCCTGGGCCTGAAGCTCACAGACGCTACTCAATTGGGACCTGAACCTGCTGCTATAAAGGTCACAGCTCTATTAGCCTCAACATGTGGGTTTGCTGAAATGAAAACACTCACTGGTGAGGTGCAGAATAGCAAAACGAACAGAAATTAAAGTCCTACAAGTCCAACATTAGCAGCACTATTCAGCCTACTTTACTGAAGGAGAGTGATCCTTCAGACTCAGACTTGTGAGTGCATGTTCAGCTGTTCCCAAGCACCTTAGCTTAGCTAATCCATGGATGGAGTTATGGGGCAGAGCCAGCAGAAGCCAGAACCACCCAAAAGGTTCTTGCAGCATTGCTGGGTCCCAGATGCCTCATGCCTGAGCTAGCAAGATTATTAATTTTGTACCCTGCAAAAGGCAGCAGAAGTATATATACCTTCAGGAAATGTGATATTTACATTAGAGAATGACAAGGCAAGATTCTTCATGTCACAACAACATTATAGGAACCTGTCTGCTCCTAACTCCTTCCGCTCACTCAAGAGAGGATACGTTATCAGTCTGAACTCCTGGTTAAGTGATACTCCATCTTTGCTTTGATAGAAACTTGTCAGAACCTGACAACGTGCATTTAGCATTTGATTACATCACCCACTGGTCATTAAGGAAACCACAGTTGCATCTTCCTGTTACTGCCTATCTGATTAAGTTATATGATACATCCTCTAACATTATTCACATCCATATACACTAGAAGCTAATTTCCTTTCCGGCTTGTCATTCGGTTTTTATTAATGTATCCTCCAAAATGAACTTTTGGAGTTCTATTTTTTCTTTCTCATATCTTCTCACAGTTCAGTCTAGTTACCACAGACATATTTTTATTAATTTACCTGAAGAATATACTAGCATTTAGGTATATTAATAAATTTAATTTCCTACTTTAAGCAGGTTTAGTCTGGGTTTGACTGCTGATTCTCCTTTTTTGGGGGGTGTTTAATTCACAAGTACTTACTCTGAGCAAATTCAGCTTTGAACCATAAATGATTGACACAACTTTTACAACATAGTAATTTGCATAAATATAACTGCTGATATTAGAACTGGGAAGATTAGCCAACAGTTTAGAGTACTGAGAACATGAATCCTGTCACTGTAATGTGCACAGGCTGTAGCAAAATGTAACGGGTGCTGTGTTTTCGCTATACCTCTAATAGTTTAAAAACATAAACCATACACAAAGATGGGAAATTGATATTTCCAATTAATCTAGTTATTATGCATTTAAATGCTCAAATACTTGAAACTGCGTCTTCAGTTGCCAGGATTGCAGCATAGCGCTATAAAATAGATGACTCAAAGCAAAATATTTACTTTTCTTTCAGTTTAATCCAATTTCTAACACAGATGTGCCAGAACCAGGATTCCTCCCCAGAAAACTTCGGATTCAGTAGCATGCACATGGTAAAAGCTACACTCTACAGGTAGAATCATCCTTCATTAGCACTTGAGAAGAGAATTTGACCAAGAGATAGTTTTGCTTTGGTGGTAGGACCACTGTCTCTGCTTTCATGGCTACTAACACATGAAGCCAATGAAGTTAACACAAACAGAACGAGACCAATAGATAAAACTTTTCCACATTTTCCCTTGCCAAACCATACATACTCTTGTAAGTACCTGCAAACTTCCAAATGCAACTGTACACATGCATATGCACAAAACTTAGCTCAAACATGTCTCCTAAATTTCCTCTCTTCTGGGCTTTGAGCTTGGATTTGGAACAGACTTCCTCCATTAACTGATTGGGATCAATGTGGTCTCCAACATCTTTCTTTCCATAAAAAATAGCAGAAATGAGCAGTCAGGAGAGGCAGATAATATGGTAAAATGAATATTCAAGAACTTGACAGAGAAGCCAGTATGTTATGTACATTATGGGTAGAAGCGGAGACCAAGGGAAACTTAGAAGGTTCTTGAAAAGAAGACATTAATAAAAGAAAAATGCTTTGAAGTGATTTAAGTATTTCAGGATTATTGTCTGGATGTGAACATGGCTTAATTTACCCTCCTTCCATAAATATGCACTTGTCTAACAGAGATCTTCATAATCCTTTCCTATCCTGATATTTTGGCCAGTTTCAGATGTATGAAATACACCTTCAAAATCTATTCTTAATTGCCACTAAAATTATGTTTAAAATATGCTAATAATAATTACCAGAAAAAAGAAGAAGGTTTCTATTATAAACTACATACAATCTTTCGACCATTTCACTGTATCTTGCTAACACAATGCTCTCTATTGAGCTCTAAAGGGTTAGAAAATAATTTGTATTACATGACAACAACGAACAATTACCCTAACAGAATTGTGAGGGAATACTGTCTGCAGTGATGAAAATCGTCTGAACCTACTTCATCTCATTAGTGCTGAATTAATCAGGCTTTATTTATTCATATGACATTAATGATTATGTAGAGCCTATAATTGTCAAAGTTCCAGGAATTCTGGGTCTATTTCAGCATGGGGGAGGTGTTCAGTAGCTTTGTAAGACAGAATAATAGAAAGTTTGCATTCTCACTTTGAAACAACCATGCTTATTTTTATTCTCATTCTGAACTTTTAGATTCATAAAAGCTTCAGCCTTATTTTTCCCCCTACAGTCATAGAACAGTTCGGTTTGAAGTACAAAAAGCACACCCATAATGAAAGGCTTCCACAAGAGTTACGAGTTCTTCAACTGCATGATTGCTGTATGATTCATTATGTTCAAAATCAACAGCAGATATTACGAGGATACCATTTATTATATGATTATTGTTATTGAATTCTTGGGATTTAATCTTCATGCATTTAGTATTCCTACTTTTTATTTAGCTCCTTTCTAAAGAAATATTGCTTGCATGTTACAATAAAAAAAGGAAAAAAGGGGAGGAATAAGATTAAGATTTCTTGGGAATGTGTGCCATTACTTTGATTTGTGAATGCATATGAATAAAAAAAAAAATCTTCAGGTACATTAGTCTGTTGGGTATATATGCATTAGAATTTAGCCTAAAGAAGGAAATTAAAAATAAAGTATGAGAATTAAATATGCTTTCAGAAAGGCTTATTTTGGAAAGTTATATTTTATAAAATATTATATAAAGCACCTTTGTGAGATGTTTAAATGTCAGCTAGTTCTGAAAGAAATAGTATTACAATGCTTAAACAGAACAGAGGAAAACATAACAGAGTTTGATGTACTTGTATGTCAGCACGGAACACCAGGAGCATTTTCTGACTTGGACTGAAAGAGAGTAGATGCTTATAACCAGCAAAGCTCTGTTTTACGGATGAGCAAAACCAATGGTACTAGAGATGTATTGTAGAAAGGGATTCATGGGGAAGTCTATCACTAAACCTGAGAACAGGAAACCCAGCGGTGCTCTTGTCTATTAGTCCAAGCACCTATGAATACAGCTACAGAATTGCAAAGAGAAGTACCAGGACTACTTTAGTTGTCATATTATCATATTAGTACATTTCTGCTTCGACCTTTGAAAGAGCCTGTGAAAAATTTACTGGACAAAATACTATCAACATTTAAAGTAAAATCCAAACCTGATGTGTCCGCCACATCAGACAGCTATCAGCAGCAGACATGTACAGGCACCTTACAGCACCTGAAAAAAGAGCAAAGGTTCTAAGGGCGACCATGAGCTAACATTCCCAGCCATCCAAAAGCCCTTGTTATTCTGTTTGGGTTTTGTGGGTTTTTTAATAGCTGGAGAAACTGAAATACAGAATAGATGTTATCACTTGTACAGTATTCACCACAAAGCAAGACTACTAACTATCATAATTTATCCTGAAATGCTAAAAAACCAAACACCCCCCAACCTAAAAAACCTCCCTGACTTTCTCACAAGTCCTGCATGCAAACTTGGGACAAAACAAGCTGGTGACCAAAACACCACACTTCATTATTCCTATAAACCTTCCAGGCAATGTTACATATTTTCAGAGATATCTTTTCACCACATTACCATTAATCAGCAAGGAGATATATACACACACAGAATTCTGATAACATTCTGGAATAGGTTTATTTCATAATGAAACAAACAGCAATATATCAAAATAAGATAATAAAATTTTCCACTACTTTGTCGTGATTGGGAGCAAAAAGAGATGATCTCAGATGTGTTTTTCAAGTAAAGAGAACATATCGAATAATTGCAATCTCATAATTTATATTTTTCATTTCATTTTACTTTTTCCCCTGATTAGCTTGCATTCCAAAATGAGATTTTTAAACTTTTTTATATCAGAGAATGGTCTGCATTGAAAGGTACCTTAAAGATCATCTAGTTCCAACCACCTGCCATGGCCAGGGACACCTTCCACTAGAGCAGGTTGCTCCAAGCCCCTGTGTCCAACCTGGCCTTGAACACTGCCAGGGATGGGGCAGCCACAGCTTCTCTGGGCAACCTGTGCCAGCGCCTCAGCACCCTCACAATAAAAGAAAAAAAGGAAAAATATCTTCACCCAAAAGCCTGAAATGCAATGTGGACTCCTGAAGAATTTGTAAACTGAGGAAAACATTGAAGCAGATCCGTAATTAGGTGTGGCTTCAGAGAATTGGCACTTCGTGAAAACAATCCCCAAAGTCCTAGCCAGATTAAAGCAAAAAAACCCCACAGCAAATAAGGACTGAACTGTACGTCTTCTCAGCTTCAGAACAGGGAGAGAAAGAGAAAAGCAGCAGCAGTAGTACACAGAAGGTGCTGCTTGATAAGATTTTCTAGAGAAAGCTATGGATTTTTTTCTCATGGCAATGACAAAATTGAAAAGTCTCTACTGGAGGTTGTCTGGCTGAGTTCCTGTTAA
Organism: Nestor notabilis; assembly: GCF_000696875.1. NCBI lineage: Eukaryota > Metazoa > Chordata > Aves > Psittaciformes > Psittacidae > Nestor > Nestor notabilis. Next base: position 46,872 of record NW_009932372.1, on the reverse strand, counting down.
AATAATTAATTCAGCATTGCTGGATGGCACTGCTGTTGATGTGTTCAGGCACCAGGAGATTTGGACAGGGATTCTTTAATTATTTATAATGTAAGCAAATAAATACAATTAGGTAATATTTACCTGTATGAAATTCAAATTGAATCTCAGAGGTACGTAAGATCACCTTTGCTTAAAGTTGGTCTTTGCTTACAAAATGATGACTTAGATAAACTTCTAAAGATCCACTAACATTTTGTTGATGCTGAAAAGGCTTTAGTTGTAGGAACTGGGAAAATACTATGACAGTGTTTTGAACAGTATAAAATCCTGATTTTCAAGAGAAAGTCAAGCAACTTCCTTAGAAAAGAGATGACAGAGAAAATAAAGGAGAGGTGTCCAAATCTGAAGTTTGCATGAGGCATTTAATATGGACCCAATTTCCTATTTCCGATTTTTAGAGTTTTGGGGCATATTTTAGCACTAAGTGAAAAAATTACTTCACCCAGACTAAAGTACTTTACATAAACGAATTTATCACTGCAGAGAAACAGAAACAGTTCCAGTGGAAAAAGGATGGCTCTAATTACATCATGAAAAGTAAGAGCATAGAGAAAGAACACAGAGCCATATGCGCAGCCAGGCAATTTCCATCTTTTTCCAGAATAAAGTATCCCCAGTTCACTATTTTGAGTCTGCTCCCCCAAAGCGTGCAAGATTAACTTAGGAATCATTATTTATTTTTCTTGTTTGATGTTTGCCTTTTTATTTTAATTTTTTATTGTTCATCTTGTTCATCTTAAGACCAAGCAATATTTTTTACAAAATGACAGCTACAGTTCTTACATTATAACCTGACCCCAGGACACGAAACTTTCTGAAGAACATGAAGCATTGCAAAATCTAAAATGAGTTGCCTGAATATTGCAGATTTCTAAGGTTTCTTCAAACACATTCAGCTAAGAAAGCTGTTAAAGAGAGATAGAGTAGAAGGCAAACGAAGCTCCTTAGAGTAAGGCAGTAGGTTGGTTTGTTTCTAGTCCACTGAGCTCAAAACAAAGCTTTTCTTCAGCTTCTGTAGAAGTTGAATCTAGGTTCTATCAAGCCAACTGAAAGAGATGTAACAACACATAAAAATCTTTTCTCATTTCTCCAACCACTTCTATTCTATTGTAACCTCTCCTCATAATACCTTGTGTATCAGAGTTGACAGAGGAATTAAAGCACAAAGGGGCCTGCTTAGAAAGTTACATTGGCAGCTTTTGTATCCTCTCAAGACAACGGAAGTATGATAACTAAATGCTGCCATATGCATTTCCAATGTGGTTAGGCACGAGCTAAACAAAAAATAACATTAGAAAGACCAAACTGGAAACAGTATTAGGGAAAAACACATTCTTTAGAAATACACACATCAATCACTTTAGCAGCACAGAAGATATTCCAGTTGGGGGAAAAGAATTCAGCAATTTCATGCGGATAATTTAAAGTGAAATTGCCATGCAATTTATCCATTCAAACAAGAGACCAGCACATGTAACTCCAGCTGTCTTCCTGGCCCTTTCTCAGCATGTAGGGGATGACCTCTTTATAGCTTCCCTCTTTGATTCCTTTGTTGCTTAAGCTAAGTGAGAGCAGCCAACATCCACAGAGCGCCTTGCACAAGCCATGGAGGGAGGCAACAATGACAATCAATTTATAACAATGACAACTATGGTAGGTGAATGCCATAAATGCTAAAAAGAATAATGACAGTTTATGGAGAAATAAATTGAGATCAATAATAGTGTGAAGTGAGGCATCTCAGAGAAAATAAAGGAAAAGGAAGTAATTTGAAAACATTGCTCAATTTGTGGGAGCATGGACATGAGCTGACAGCCCTGCTGGAGAGATGCAGGTCTCATGGTTCTAGAGGCATCTTTTGCTTGCCTTGTAAAAATATCATGTGCAGACAGAATAGCCAATTTATGATACTTTTTCTTGAACAGTCCATCAAAAAGGTGGAGATAGTTTCGTACCTCAGGAGTAAGACAGGACATGAAGAAGAGATTCTTTCTACTACAAACTCTATTCAATATATTTATCCAAGTTGAGATGGAATGCACGAGTGCATTTCAGGGGGATTTTTGCTGATCTACATTGTGTTTCAAAGTTCCTATAGGTTAGTGAACAACACATTTGATTTTCAATTATTTTAACCTCACCAGAATCTAGCTAAACTTTACATGTCTATTTCCTAGCTACAGTACTTAGTTACCACATACTATAATGTAATATTGATATACAAGGCTATATCTACAAACCCAGCTCAGAACTAAAGACTGAAGCACCCATTTGCTGCCCTGATCCTGTGGCTGCTGTACTACTTAATTGATGGAGCACTGGGAGACACTCCTGTCTCCAGTCCAGTGGTAGTCTCATGCAAACATGAATGTAGCACACAGCCACAGTATGATTCTTTGTGGCATACGAATCTCCGCTGTAACTTTCGGCTGTTTTGTGGTTATAAGACATAAAGCATGTTCACTAATGGATCTGAGCCATTACTTCCCCCCCTTATATAAGAAACAGTGTAAACAGCACCATCAGTCTCTTGCTTTCAAGCTTCTTTTCCATTTTACCTAAATTTTCAGTGCTTTTCTATACTATATACTTTATCTTGAGATATTTATTTATCAAAGTTTTAAACTTCAGGAGACGTAACAGCCACACCACATCCAGGCCAGTTCAGGATTCTTAGCAGCACCGCCAGACTCAACAGTCAAACAGGATGAGCTGCCAGCTCCGTTAGCTCACTCAAATGTCATGTCAGTTCTCCTCTGGGGCAGATATTCCAGCAGTAGCGCCTTCATGCCACTGCACCAGACAAAAATCTTTTAGAAAGATTCTCTTTGATGTGTAACCAAGGGAGAGCACAGTTTCCAAGTTCAGTTAAGCACATTATAAACATTAGCAGGTTTAGCTCCAGAAAGCAAACATAAGTGACAGCCTGTAAGTCGAGATATCAGTTTGGAAGGGTTGCTGCAAGAAAAATACTTGTGAGACTGGGAAACTATAGATGTGGGTTTTTCAAGTGAACACTTCAACCTGAAAAGCACTGCTGCCCAAAACTTTATTGGTAACAGGAAAGGTATTAAACAACATGTCCTTTACAGTGCTACCTTACCTGTCCCAGAAACAAAGGAAAAAGGGATGGGTGTGGGTATGTGGGGTATTTCCTTTAATAACATTAAACTCAACACTGAATTACATCTTTTATTTACAGCAAGCAGTCTAGACTTTGGTATGGAACACATCCTGTGCTCATAGCACTCTGCCTTCTTCAGCCTTGGTATGAAAATTCACGTCTGGTGACGCTGGATGCACACGACTGGCTGCTGTTTACTCCATGCACTTAGTGGCCTCCAGACCTAATGCTCTGCTAAATACAGGTCAACCTGGGTGAGCAAATTGGTGTAAGTTTTGATCACCAGTTAAGTCTATAAAAATCTTCTACATAGAACAGCATCTTGCAAATCAACTAATGGCATACTATCTGGGAGACAGTACACAGTCTTTTTCTACCTCATTAAAAGAATTCCTCTCTCGAGCAAGAGATTAGTCATTCTGAAATCTGTGGATGCTTCACTTTCAAGCTTTCAAAGGGAGTTTTGAACTCAGTCTATAAAGGATTAATACATGCTTTGAAGTGCAACCAGGACTTCCTAGGACTGTGGTGAGAACAGCAGCACAGAGCCATCACTACTGCTGTTGATTTAAATGCCTCATTTACTCCTTCTACATGAAGAGCTGTTTAAATAAAGCTATGCTTAACTAATGACTTAGCACTGAAGATGTCAGGAATTCTCCTTTTGCATAGAGATAGACTTGCTGTACAACTGACACCTAAGCAATCATTTTATACAAGTGGATCTCTGTCAATATACTCAATGTATCGGTAAATATATAAAATAAAGCCATACCATGGCAAATTTAGAAAAGAAAACAATACAATTTTTTCCCACTACTCTAGAATGAAATACAAGATCAGTATAAAGTCACTGCATATTAACTGTGGGTGAAGTAAATTTTGAAACACATTCCTTTGTTTTTACGTACCGGTAGAAATGTATTTTTAAATATGGGAAGAATAAGTATCAGCCATATTATGACAACAGTAATAGATGTATTGCAAGTAAAATTAACTGCATATTCAAATCTGTACTTGTCACATGTGTATCAATGTACTATTATGCATAGCTGGTATTTGTTCAGCCTATTCTTAACCTCCACAACCCTCCTCAGCTGTGTCCTGAAACATTTCTGGTGATAATCTACGGTTATCACCAGAAGATTGGGTTTGCTGTTGTGTTTTTTGCCTAATGATACAGGTTTTTTTCCCCCTGTTTGCAGTTTAACTTGTCTTACAAGTCTTAAGCATAGGAACAAATTATTTTCTTCCTCTTTGCAATAGCCTTTCACATACTTGAAAACTGTTACAGTGTCTCCACATGATTTTCTCTTCTAAAGCTTATACAACTGCAGTTCTTTCAATCTCCATTATGAGTTGCTCTTCTCTAGGAGCCAACCAATAAATCTATATCCTCCTTGAAAGAAAATCATTGTATTTTTACATAGGATCACTCCATGCATTTTTGCAGTCTACACTGTTTATACAGCCTAATAAGGTATTTACCCTGCTCTCAGCAGCATGACACTGTTGACTTGTGTTCTGCTTGTAGAGCAGGAGTTGCACTTCTGCCCCTTCACTGATGCATGTGGTACTGGCTTAGCTGGCTAAAACCTTGTATCAGAGGTAAGCAGAACATTGCAAGCTCTATAGCAATGTTTTCTTAGGGGGTTAAATTCAGCCTCTGACAGACAAAAGGGCAATTTCTCACACAGAAGAGAGAGAAGAGAGAACTGGGGAAAAATCAGACTGATAGATGAGCAGAGCCTTGATAAAGCGTGGTTTTCCACTCAGTTCATTTCTTTCCATCTGGACTCAGTGCAGCCAAACTGAAACAATTCCTTTAAGGCGCTGCCTACACAAGTGATAGCATCTTTGGATGGGCAGCATTCACGAGTGATCACATCCTACCTCAGAATGTGGCCATGCATGCAACTGGAAGAAGGAAGGCAAAATTATAGATAACTTAAACTTTATTCATTTTGTGGGGAGGTAAAAGAAATCCTGTGGAAAATTTATTATACAAATTTGTATTTATGAAAATACACATTTGCAGAATGAGCACAAAAAGTAAAAGGTGCCCTTAAGGCTGTATCAGTTGTCAGAGGGAATTACATGATTTATAGGAGCTCTCATAGCTGGGGCAGGTGGCACAAAGATATTTATAGCCATCTTCCCAACAGAACAGGTGTGCTTCGTGAATAAAGTTAATTTCACACAGTTTCATTAGGTAAATTTTCACAGATAGGGTCACGACTCATCAGATCTTTTTTTCTATGATTAAATGTATTTAAACACCTTACTGAATCAGTTTACTGCATTCAGAGTCAAGCTCAAGTCTGCTGTCAACAACTCTACCATTGCCTTCAAAGGGAAAGAATTTCACATTATTTCTTTTGAGACATGTTTAAATGTTGTCTCAATACATAGATGCATCTGTTCAAACTTTAGTCTTGAAAGAATACGCTTATTGTATTTTGATTCTGATGGTTTTGTCATGTGCAATGACTAAATTAAATGTTAGGTACAGGATTAGATGGAATTCACTTCTATAAGCAACTGGGTTTATTTATTCTCTTCCAGGCAATATTTATACTTCATTCCAGCAGTGAGCAGGGTATTTTTAGCAGTTTAGTATGCCCAAGGGAGCTTAGAATTTGTTTTATAGCATCTCTGTGGTCGGTGACCTGCATATTTGCTCTGTTACTACCTGTGTTGACAACTCAGCACAGACTGCCTGTACTGCAGGATGAGCTGCTCCAAAAATGGATGTGTCTAAAGCTAGATTTGGTAACCACTTCAGGTCACACAGTGAGGTGGGAGGTGTGGGTGGTGGGGGGAAAAAAAGCACTCTGGCTGCTACACTGCTGTAGCCAGGCATTTTTAGGAACAGTGCAGATCGAAAGAATAAGCACTACATAGTGCTGCTTCTTATCCAAATCTGTTTGTCCTTGTAAACTAATCTGAATTAGGAGAAAAAAAAAAAAAAAAAAAGGTTGCCTTGAGCAGGAAAACTGGTCAACCTGACACTTTGAAGATTTTAATACTAATTACTGATTTATTAAAAACTTTAATCTTAAAATGTCCTCATAGGATTTTTTCAAACTTACAGGAAAGGCAATGGAGAAGCTATCTTTTCCCCTGAATGTTTCCATCTCCTCACTCATCAGAATGATCTTCCAGCAGTCCTGACAGTTTGTTAATCTCTTCCATGTGCAGAGAGCTGATACTATAACGATTGTCTCAACCTATGTCCCCTATGAAATTATTCTGACTTCTGACAGGTTGCATAAGACACTGAAACTGGAACTCTTACACAGACAAGCCACGGTACTTACATATTTCACATAAAAAATATAAGATATTCACACAGAGATAAAACTAGACCTAAGATAATAACACTGTAAGACTTTACCACCATTATTACAACAGAATTCATGAAACCAAAACCCTCAGCTGGCTGATATGACCCAAGTCTGCTCTGGATTTATGCAAACAGCAGATCCACCTGTTTTTAACCCATCGGCTCTCTAAGATGCCTCTAAACTGGCACTGATTTCTAAGACAACTTATCACAGGGAGACTGCAAACACAGGCTCTGTACTTTTGGATATGGAGCTTCACAGCCGAGTTGCTCTCTGGATCCTCCCTGTTCACATACTTTTTTTCAGACTATGCCTTCCATTTAACCCCTTCAGATGCAGTTTATGAAGTCTACTACAGAATTTCATTCTTTGGAGTGCAGATAGAAACAACCTATGAGCATGATCACACCTGTCTTGGTTTAGTCAAGCCCAAAGCAAGGCACCTTCATGTATTCTCAGAGATATTTCTCAGTTTGAACACTGTTTAATTTTAAAGGCAGATTATTTTTTCCATGACTTAAAATTGCATCCTTATTCTCAACCAGGAACAAAATAAATGGTCCATCAAGCCCGAGATTCACGGAGAGATGATCAGCACAGAAGGATTCTTAGATATAGTGAAAATGGGGGCTACACTGTAAGATTAACGTCACAACAAACGGCACAGTTTTACAGCTCAAAGTACATGGGGACACGTGGTAACATTTACAGATTTGATACAAACTTCTTCAACTAACAGTCTTACATTTCACAAGAAGCCAACAGTATGGCATGGCAACCCAATCAAGTTTATGCTTTTAAAGTAGCAAGTACTAAAGCTTAGAGTCTCTTCAGTTGTGCAATTTATACTGCGTGAAAACAGATTCTTGCTACACCAGAGTATCTCAGAAAGGTTATATCTGTACCAAGGAAAAATGGTATAGTCATACACCTAATGGAAGATCCACAAAAAAATCTCAGCGTCTCAAATGTAGACAAGGGTTCCTGCATCACCAAGTTAATAGTTTCAGTAGTTTATTAATTTCACTGGAAGGAATAAGTAAAACCCCATTATAGATCAAAACTGATCTCCTTGTGTTATGTCTGTATCTTCTGTCCTACTATTATATATAGTACATAGATTAACTCCAGTTTATAAGGCTTTCAGAAGTCTTTGGGATGATTTCAATAGTATCTTGCATTAATAAAATTATTCAAGAGGATAATAGATAGAATTTTCTGTTACTTAAAAACAAAGTAATGCCTATTGGATGCTCTCAAATGAATGATATCATGAATTTCTTCCTGAATTTAGAAGACAGGAGAAATAAGAATTTGAAATTTTTAAAGCTAAAGCATGTATTCGAGGGAGATACCAAGGATGAATGAGGGTAAGATGTGTCTACCATGAGGCACTTAATTTTTTGCCATGATCAGTGGGTAACAGTGAGGATTGTAGCAATAAATGTAGTCCTGTTAAGGCAAAAATGCAATTGCAAACATTCATTGTACATTTACAGTCTCCTATGTTTATTCTAGTCCTTTTTTGTTACAAGCTTTAGTGCCAGATTTTCTCCTACTTTCATTACACATTCTTAAAATCTTTTCCTTTCCCAGTCCCCAAAATATCTCTTCTGTTCCCAAGAATAATCACCACTGAATCTAACAGCTTGGACTCAAGCCCTTTTCACCTTCTTTGATGTCTTCCCCTTTTGTCTACTTATTCTCATTTTTAATGACATCAGTACTGACAATTATCAGGTGTGTCTTAAAAATCCATGTCTCTTCTGGACCATCCCATTTCATATATTCTAAGATTTTGATAGCTAAGAAACCTCCCAAGATACAACACAAGTTTTTAATCTCACAAGTTCCCCTCATATACAGATACTTCTGAGACTACTTCTGAAGATACTGCCAGTTTTCCTGATAAATCAAACTTCTAAAAATGAGAGGTCAGAGACAGTTCACAAGATATATCTGTACAACATATAAAACTCAGACAGGGATACAGCTAAGATGCAGAAAGGTTGAGTCACCTTTTTTAAAGTGAATTATTAGCAAATGCATAAAACAAAACCCTAACCAATGGCTCAAGTAGTAATGCTTCCAGAGCTTTTGTTGAGTAGCATGTCTCCTTTATCCAAATGAAGTCATGAAACCAAATTGCTGGGGTTCTTTTAGTTTTGCTTAGTTTTGACATATTTATATAGCCAGTGCAACACAACTGATAAAATTACAAGCTTATGAAACTATTATTTCACTTCAAATCATATTTAACATGCAGGTATTCTTACTAATATTTAAGTGCTTAATCACATCTGTATGAGGTTATTGTTTTAAATGGATGTCAGGTTTCTACATGCAACATACATTCCAGGTGCATACAGAACATGACAATTTCAGAGGAGTACTTTGTGTTTATAAAAAGGGATAGCCAAAGTGGTTTCCTTTTAGCTATTATCATCAAAAGGCAGCTTTTGCAAGTGAAATATTGCTTTTGTCTATTGAAACCCTGTTTCTTACTCACTCTGCACATGAAGGTCAAAGTTGAAATATGCCTTGCTGTGTAATTAAGACACAATAAAAATGTGAAGTCATAAAAGGAAAACTATTACAACCACTGTAACAGATGCCCTGGTTACTCTACAGGTTGTATTACATCTTGAAAAGCTAAGCTACGATACATGCCATTACCGCCTACAGCAGATAATTTTGACATGTCTTCAGAAATGACATCTTCAAATCATCATCAGATTGTATTCATGAACAATATGGTGCCAAGGCTGTTCGCTGGCCTGAAAAAGCCCCTCATAGTGTTAAATACAGTAATACTCCCTCTGTTACCATAGAAGAGGCTGATGTAAACAACTTACAGTACAAATAAGACAAAGGCTTATTAACAGTCTCTCCTTGTAGTTTGTTACAGGAGAAAAAAAAGGACAACAGTGTTATAGTAGAAAAACTAAGCAAGCGAACAGCACCCATGTGAAAGCAATGGGTTATAATACAGAGGAAGAGCACCCTTAAATAAAAAAGGTCAAAATACAATTATTTGATTTCAGAGAAGTTTTAACAGGCTTGAACTACCAAAGTTGTATCATGGTGAAACACCTTTTCAAGCCAAAATATGTATACCTTTGGGTATAGATGATGTGACACATTTGTATGTTCACATTCAGTCACAAGAGAAAACCCAATGACTTCTTTAAGCAGTTTTGTAGAATGAAGAAGTCCTCAGTTAATGAGCTACTATGCACACCAAGTCTTAGACACACCACTAACACCAAAGTTTAACACCTTCAAAGTGGGCTGAACGCCATTTCAACATGAAAAAGGTAATAGCAGACTAAAATATTGCATATCGGCTGTTTATATTTTTGGTGAACAGAGAAGATATCTGAAGATAGATAATTCTACAGCACAACTTGAGTAATTTCCTCTCTCCTTGCTGATTTTAACTTCACACCATTCATGCTTTCACATCTCCCCTGATCTGCCTGCTCTATGGAGTGTTTATTTTGGGCAAACATGCAGGTAGTCAGCCAATTCTCGTAACTAACCCTATTGCCTGGAGCTGCCTGGGCAGTGGGAAAGTTCAGAAGTGAGCCATCCCTAGGGCAGTTTTATTTTTATACTCTTTCCAGTAGATGCAAGCAGATACTTAAGTTTTGGATTCCAGTCCGTCAAAAAGACACCACTACATCATTTATCATTTCATATACAGCTTGAATTTCTAAACAGGAAATAAAGTAATGATAATATTTAATGTTTTGTTCTTGCTTACTCTCCATGGCTTCTCCCTGCCTCTCTCTATCCCCCAAAAAAATAACACACACCCCCTAACCAGCTAACAAAAACAAACCACCAAACAACCAAAGGAGGGCACACATTTACAAAGACACAGAATCACCTGTAGCAGGACTGGAGCAAAGACACTTGTTTTACTGCAAGCCTACGAGTCAATTCAGTAGTACACTCTCAGGACTGCCTCTTACCTCTTATTATTGATCACTACCTCCTGACTGATAACTTTAGGCAAAACAAGTACAAATCAACACAAAACTTCATTTTACTTAATTTCTCTCAGAGTACTTCACAGAGTACTATGTTTTTTAACTTTCCAATATATAAAGCAAAGAAACAACTGACTGTCGTAAATGGGACTGTCACTGCTACCTCCCCAACAGAAGGCAGAGCAGAGTGATGGATGGTATGAACAACACTACACCATGTGCAAATCAGTACAGCCTTGATGCTGTGGCGGAGTACAAGAATAGCTTTGAAGAAGCAACTGTTCTTTCCAGCGAACAGGACATTGTTTGGGCTATTCTTTAGATGTCTCAGTCCCTGCCCACTAGCCCCTAAGGCAAGTAGAAGGTTCCACCTAACCTGCAGAAGAAGGGCTTGTCCTTCACAAAGTGACTTGACTGTGTGCACATCCAACTCACCACTCCACAAAAAGATGATGCCCATGAGCTGGCCTAGCCTGTTCTCACAGGCTTGGGATATTTGTTTAGGGTTTGGGCTACATCTTAACATAACATCCATTGCTACAAAATATCTTATTAATTACAGAATAGAAATCCAAAGTAATTTTTTTTTAATCAGAATAATTGTTGGGGGTAGGGGTACTACACAGTCCTTTGCCACAATGTATAGAGCATCTTAGAGCTTCTTATTTACTGTGGTCTGCATTTTTGCTGTTCCCTGTCAGAAACAAACTCTTCCCCCTCTCCCTTGCAGTACCCATCTGCTAGACAGCACTTTATTAAGAGGTGGTCTACAGAATTACTCCTTTTCTTACCTGCAGTCCACATTAAGAAAAATCTGGAATTCTTTTTTTTAATAAATAACAGCTTAGGTTTCTGAATGCAGCAAACCACTTTACTGAAAATGAATGAGAAATGAATACACTTAAGAACATATGATGCCAGTGGTCCTTCTGCTCCAAGGAGGAATGCTACTTTGGATGTCTGGTGGAAACTCATTTTTTAGCAACTCTCTTGAAGACCTGTTGGAAAACCAACTACACTATGTCCACAGGAATCCCTTTCATTCACATGTTGCTTGAATTGAATAGCAATTCAGTGGTGCACAATTTCCTCCTGCAGATACCGCGCTGACTCTCCCCTAACAGACTGTGTTTATTCACAATCTCAAAGATGTCATTATTTATATTCTACTTTTCTACCAGCCTCAGAACTCAGACTCAGTCTGTATTTCCCCACAGTCTCTTTTGTGAGAAGGAAGTGACAGGGAATTATGCTGGCAACCTTCCAGCCTTCCAACATTGTGGCTGTTTGCAATGGTCAGGTAGAAGCCTTGGCCAGCTGCTCTGCAATTTCATATTCGAGTGTATCTTGGGTGAATGCCATCTGACCTGGTGAATTACTGACAGCTAATATATCTATTCCATCCCAGACAGTCTATATACTCACACAAAACCCACCCAGTTCATCTCACCCCTAGCCTATTTACTAGAAAGAATGTCTCAGGTGCAGAAAGCTCCCTGAGGTCTTCAACAGCAAAGTGCAACAAAAGGATTAAACTGAACCTCTCTGCTACAGCTTTGTAATTCCCAAGTCCTTCCTTACAGTCTGGTCATTAAGTGGTCCCATTTAAGCCCTACCCAACTTCCTACTTTTGATTTAAGAACCTTTGAGTAGAAGCTTAAGCACCCCTTGTAAGGTGCTCTTCATATTTTTAGCACTCTATTTCATGTCTACATTTGACCTGCTGCAAATCTAGTTCTCATTTGGTCAAGCTTTGTACTTTTTAAAGGATTTTTTTTTTAAACCTTCCCCTCTGATACAATCTTTGCAGTCATGATCCCAAAAGCTGGATCACTTTGATGGCTGTTTTGGTTTGGTTTGGTTTTTTTTTCTTTATTCTTTTTCAGGCTGTTTACCTGGACTTCTACTACAATATTTGAACACTACAGGCTATTTGCAGACATCTTACTTGCCAGACTACCAGTATCTTTTATTGCAATTTTTTTAAATTTATATATATCCCACATTTTTACATTAAGTATTTGCAGACTGGATTATTCAGCTTGCTCTCTCCTGCTACAACATAAAACTTCATTCTCTTGTGAACAGTGCTATGGAGGGGTCTTCTTTTAATTCACCTTGAAGTGGGCTGTGGGTATCACAACACAAAAAAACATTCAGTCCTTTACAGTGTACAAAGAATTTTATCTCTTCATCTCATAATGATGAAACATTGACCTATTCTGTACATGTGTAGACAAAATCTGTTGCTATTACCAAGTGTCCTAAATTCACAATTTCTGAAATCACTTCATACTCTCTGATCAGTGTGGTCCTGAACAAGAGTTTGCAGAACAATCTGGTTATTTTTATTAGTTATTTTTTGTTATTTGAGCAGGCAGAAGTCTTGTGAAAGGCTGTTTTACTGTTTCTGCAGTATTGTCAGTTTTACATTTTTCCTGCTGTGACACTGCCCTGACTGTACATAGTATTCTTTCATCCCTGCAAAGCTAGTAACCTGGCAACTCTGTACCCCACTGATACCTATCCCATTGATCATCCTCCTTCTACTCCATCAGAGATGCGTATCATACCTGGCTG
>NW_009932372.1:30544-33753 GCF_000696875.1 Nestor notabilis | reverse complement strand
TCCTGCTCTCCTATCTCACTTTTTAGGTTTCCAACGCTGGCACAGAAGCACTTGCTAGTTTCATCCCGCACTGCTTAATAATGCACATGACAACTGATTGCCCTTCTTTCTTATTGGTAACTTTGTTTTATGCCTCATTTCCCTCTACCCCCCACTTTTTGGCCTTTTCAGAGGCAAACTATTAGCCAAGTCCACCCTACAGGTAGAACCAGCAAATAGTAGGTTCTCCACCCCCTACACCCTCCATTGGTTTACTTGATTTCTTGTTGAAACATCTATTCCATGGATTTACCCTCTAGAACATACCTCCCAGAAAAACACATCTTTACCAATACAGCAAACAGTCACCAGCTCTCCCTACAACTCTGAGTAACTTGTCAGGTCTGCTACCTTTACACTTGCCACGCGAGTTAGCCTGTAGCCCTCTCAGATGTCGACTGTGCACATAAGCATCAAGGCTACCACCGCCACCAGCTCCCGTCATTAACAGTCTCCCATACTGCAGAACATCCTCGGTGCAAGATAACACTTGAAACTCCAGGGACACCTTTGATCCTCCTCACTGCTTCAGGCCAGCTTCTCTCACCCCAGGAAAACATACATGTTTTCCCAACTCTAGGAACTTCTTGCATTACACACACTAACAAAACCCGCCCAGGTGGGCATTCACATATGCTGCACATTGCACTGTGTTCTGGGCAACCCTCAGCTCTCACTCTTGCTGGGCCCTGTGGCATCAGAAGCAGGAAGCTGCTTGTGCTTTATAAGTGCTTAGTTTCACTTCAGTCAGATGCTCTCCTCCTTACCCTTAGCTGCCCTGCTAGCTAGGCAAAGCTAACAGCAACAGGCACACATGCGCAGGGTGAACAGCATGAACACAGAGAAAAACAAAAAGCTGACCCAGGGATCTCTGCATTGCCAGTAGAGATCCCTGCAGCCCTTCTGCTGTCCGCATGCACTACAGCTTTTTGTCCTCTCCTGGACCTGGGCAAGCCTTACACTCCAGATGGACACCTCTGCATGTACCCCATTTGGCTGTGCATGAGGAGCAGCCTCCACGGGGACAGCCACTCTTGCCTGCCCAGGTTACACACTGGTTTCCCACACTCATAATAAGCTTTGCATGCTTTCCAGCTGTAGTTGACTACTAGCATATCTGATGAGTTTGAAGAGTCTGCTGCTGTAGATGCATAACTGGGAGAAGCGGCAATACAATGGCTCGGCTGGTGTTGCAGCTCTTTACTAAATCAGCACAACTAATGTTTTTCAGCCACAGTCAAGTAAACCACTCTCCCTCAGAAGCAGCTTCAGAGGTACGGAAAGAAGGCAGCAGAGATGTCTTATTTCCACTGCAATAAAGTCGGAGTACAGCACTGGATAGGACACTCGGTTTGCTTTTATGCAAACTTTTAGGACTAGTTTCTTTCACCCCATGCATTCCATTTAGGACTTATTTAACATTAATCATCATCTTTGCCTTTGTGCTACAGCATGGCATTTTTACTCACTTTTTTCATCATATGCCATAATCCACAAACTGAGTATCTTTTTATGATTATTTTATCATCTTAAAAACACTAAAAGAAATGACATGCACTACATATAAACAAACATCATTAGCATTTACTTTAAAGTATGCCACTGACAGCAAAAGTAGCATTCTCATCTTCTCTTTTTCCTCCAGACTCTTACTTTCTACTTTGTCATTATTTAGAACTTAAAAATAAACTTAATGCATCTGCAGGCTCACCAGCATTGCTAGTACTTCAGCTACTTTCACCATCGCTCTTCCTGGATCTTGTACTTCAATCATCATTACACAGGCTTTGCGGATTCAATATTTTCTTTTATGCACTACTATGTTCATAAAGCTTTATTAAAGTTTAATGAAAACACAGAATCAGATAATATTTGCATGTAAAATAAATTTGTAGTCTAAGCAATGCAAAGTATCTATAATCATCAAAACAAATCATTCAGCACAAAAGACTATAAAACCAGAATGAAAACTAGAGAAGAATTTATACAGAATCTCTTCCCAGAAATCAACTACCAAAGGTTCACTAGCCATAATAATTTAACACACAAAGCTTTATTTATCAAATAGATTTGCCATTTAGATAAGTTTTTTCCTATCTATTTTTTTTTCCCCCCCCCCCCCCCCATCTGTAAGACTCAAATGGAGTTCACTGTTTGTCCTAACTTTTATTTCTAAGAGTAAAGCTGCAGAATATATCAATGATGGATAAACTATCATGTATGTGGGCTAGGTGGCAGGAGGAAGATCCCTTTACTGAAATGCTACCCATATTGTGGGATAAGACGAAGGAAAGAATCAGTTTCAATACACCTCTAAAAATTAAAAAAGGTTATGAAAATAGAGATGAAGGTGCATATTCTTTACTCCTGTATTATCTGCAGGAGATATAAGCAATCTGAGACATAATTTATTCTAAGATCAAAGTTGTCCTAGTTCAAGTCTCTCTGCTAGCAGAAATTATTTTACATTAGCAAATTATTTGACTGGTTTTGAGTGTTACTCAGATGGCTTTTTATGTTCTCATAATGCAGTAGGTGATTACTGGAAACCAGGGAAACATTTTAGCTGAATCGAAGCTAGATCAGAAGTCTGCTTCTCCTTGAACATAGGTAAAACAGTACTTGTTGTTCTTTACCATTACAAACATTATAAAGTGATACTTCCAGTAACTAAGGAAGGAAAAGACAGCATGTCCCCAGTGAACTGCCACTAGAATTAAGCCAATGCTGCAAAATCTTATCTATGAATACTCATTTGAATTTTAAAACACATTTGCTTTGATTTCAGTTTTACATCCCTTTTGTGTTTGCTTTTGGCATATTCTAGTAAATTAATTACTAGCAGAAACGTTTGTTGAAGCTGTGGATTTTAAGCAAATACTACAAAATATTTACTGAAAGTGCCCTTTGAATCTACAGCTGTGGTTACAGCCAGCAGCAATCTGATTCTTGAGGTTAATTTAGACCTGTCAATGAAGAACAGCAGGTAACCCACAACTTTAAATTCCTACTATTAAAATCAGCAAGAAACCATTCATGAGTCATAGTGACTTAATTGCATAGATACAGTAAATAAGTTTGAGTAATAAGTACTCCAGAACATGCAAACAGTCCAAAAATGGTCTGCAAGGTAAAGACAGCACAACCTTTTTCACTTCAGCAGTTATACA
>NW_009932372.1:6601-30513 GCF_000696875.1 Nestor notabilis | reverse complement strand
CTCCACAACATCCCTGCTGCTGGAATTGCTGTGGGAATGGCAGTATCTGCTCTAACTAAACACACATTTTGCTACTGGCAGTTTTGGTGACTCATTCCCCACCAAAATCAGAAGCTTTCATCTTAAACTTCCATGTTAATGCAACTGAAAAAAACTATACTAGGATGTAACCTGCACATCTCAGTATTATTCAGAAGAGATCAAGATACCATCTTGAAACACAAAGGTAAACTCACCCTCCTTTGTAAGAAATGGGGTGTAGTCTGCTTCCTAAAAACCTGCACAAGTTGTACTTAAAATTTCTGATATAGTTGAAAAGCCTGGGATTTCACCTCAGCATATTACAACTTCTAACATCATTTCAGTTTTTCACTTGCAGTATGTGCAGACTTACTTTTCTAAGCTGGGACACTTTTGAATACTTACTGGCAGCAGGAGGAAACATATCCAGTGATGTGACCATCGGTCTTCATCAGGCCCATCTGACAAGCACATCGCAACGCTCTTCAGCCAACCCATATACCCTTATAAATGGACTGAAGTTAAAAAAAGTGTACCTTCCTCTCTCCAAAAATACAGGCTAAAATCTAAATAAGATAATCAAATACATATGTGCCTATGTTGATACACAGTAGATAGCCGTTCTAGCAGAAAGCATAGTCTCTTCCCTGCTTAGGAAGGCACCTTGCTAACATACCTCTTATCAGCAGCATTAGATGCTTCTAACTATTCTGCTGCAGCTGTGAAGTGTCTTGACCTGGCAACACAACTATTGTCAGAGTAAGAGAGCAAAGTAGCACAGATCTTCAGGATGGGGTCAGGCCTGCAGAAAGCCAACCCTGTCAAGCTTTAAATAAGCCTTTAAAAAAACCCAACCCCAAACAAAACCCCAAAACACAACTGTCCCCTGCCCCCATTCCCATTTAAAGAAACCCAGTAAAAGTTTGCATTGGTGTATCCATAAAACGAAAGCAAAGAAATGATCTTCAAAAACTTAAGTCTTTGGTCAACACAAAACAACATGAGAAACAGGTGCTTGCAGCAGATCAAGAATGGTGAATTACAGTCATCTCCTTGAAACTGTATGACTGGGAATAAGTGGCTATTAAGAAACAGCAGAAAGACCTCCTCCAGAAAAAACAGACAGTTGTAAGGAAACTGTTGAAAAATATTAAAAACCTGTTTGCCTTAATTATATCTCATGTAAAGAAGGTCAAGAAATTTGACATATTGAAGGACATTTAGCTTAAAAGTTCAGCAAACAGAGGGAGAAAGTGCTCTGCTATGACTGTACGGAGGGGCATGTAATACTAAAGAAAATTCATGAAGCAAATAATGAACTTTTTGGAACTACATATGAGATTAATTCTACTTTTCAAGTTATGGCACTTCAGTTTTTGGCTACTCTTATATAAAGCTATTGAATGATTCTAAATGGAAATTTGTATTTTTATTGGGATGGTTACACAAGCAAAAAATTAAACTCTTCATCTTTGGCAAAAGCAGCCTCAGAGGAACTCTTCAAGATCTTATGGATCTCTGTCTACCAAAAGGTTATGACAAACACCACTGTGGATAAAGAATTAAGACAATTCAAAGAAATCACCATACTTCACAAAGAAGTCTCCAACATTTTCAGGTTTTGAATGTTGAGAATAGTTACAGATTTCCACCAAAAAAAAGAACAGAAGCTGTCTGTATTTCCGTTGGTGTTTAACCACGAGAAAACATTTATGCCTTACCATTCTGATTTACTCTGTTTTATGTAAGGAACAAAGAACACCCTCTTGAAAACCCAGTACAAACGGCCGCAGGAAGTGGAGCCTGGTTTTGTCGAGCTCTGATTTTTCAGTAAAGATGCATCTCCCTGTCTGCGAAGCCTAACAGTGGAAAGGTAGATTTTAGCAGAAGGACCAGGCAGCTTTGTCCTCCAAGCGCATTGCTGCTGGCCCTGCCAACACACGCTTCCTGCAGACATGCTACACATGTGAGGCTGGACCCCAGACCACATGCCCCCCCTCCACCAGCCAGCCCAGGCACTTGCATCAGGACTCCAGAGCAAACAGTTAGCCATACTAAATATATTTTATAGCTTCTTCCAAGAAACTATTTTTAAATAATTAACTTTATTAATAGGAAATTATTCCTCCATTTCCTGTAATGTAAGTTACTTAAAAAAAAAAAAAAAGAAAAAGAAAAAAAAGGAGTAATAATTGATCTAAAGCTAATTTCTCAAACTTCTATTTTATATGATCTGACATTAATAGGCTTTAAGTCTTTCAAGTGATTTGTTTTACCTGCGTTTAACATAGTGCAGAGTACTGATGCATTTAATTTAAACCTGCATGTTTTTTCAGCTTAGGTTTCCTCAGACACAGCAGCATTCAAAACACGTCAGTGCAGGTTGATCCTGACAGAGCAGAAACAAGGTCTTGTGCTGTGTCTGAGTGACACTGCAAGAAAGAGATCTGGAAAGATGGAAGACTGTTACAGGAACCTGTGATCCACATCTAAATGAGTGGAGACTGTGTCTTTGCTGAGAAGCTTCTCCCTCATTAGGAAAACAAGGATATTTAAATACAGTTGGTTTGGGTCATACAGGTTTTCATTCAACCAGATAACTCTCAAAATGAAAAGATTAGTTCCCTTCAGCGAAGGAAAAGATTAGGCCATGGTTTATCCCAGATGATTTGACAGGATTTTTGAACTCACACTGATATCCCATTTCTGACACGGCATCACGAAGAACACAGCATATGCAGTATGCAGAGAATAACTCTGCAGTTCATAATGCAAGAAATCTTCCACCCAACTTTTACTGTCTCTCTCTCTCCCCTCTCCCCAAAAGATTTTCAGTCAGGTGCCTCAAAACAGGCATGTGAAGGCATTCAGAGAAAAGAGAAGAAAAAGCCTCAGTGGGGTTTGGGTTTTATTCCTTTCAAGATCACTTGGCATCCTGTTTGGGTTCCCCCCCCACCCTCCCCCAGAAGAGCTGAGGATCTGAGGTATGCATGATCTGATCCAAGTTATTCTGTAAAGAAGCAGGTCTAATGCTGATGAGCTTTTGATACACTAGGAAATAATTTTTCCAACCACCATCTTTCTGATGCAGTCTTGGTACTGAAACAGAAAGAGTGGATGCAAAATTCATTTTAAAGGTGTTGAGTGCTTTTAGAGAAATATCTTCTCAGAACTACAACTTGAAGGCAGGGACATAATTCCTCAGGACTACAAGAAATGGGCATGAAGAGGGTGGAAAACAGGCACGGGTCTTAACATCTAGAACAGGGAAGAGTCAATCTTCTCCAGCCACCCTCAGCTCACACTTAGTGGACACATATTGCAACAACCTGCTCAGCAGTATGAAACACTGGAAGAAAGAGATTATGAGGCATATGACTTACATGAAATACGGCATAGCTGCCTAAGTTCCCAGGTACAGATATGACATATCAGAGTCACAAAGTCTTTTCTTTTTCCAGTCTGAATGAGTTAACATGCTTCATATCTTTAGTTAGTGATTTTGTCCTTTGAATTGGGCAAATTTTAAAAGAGTTTCCGGGCAATCTGCAATTAGAGATAGTAAATAAGGTTATGTTCTACACCATTTGTTTCTAATGTCTTCTTGTTTAGGAGTATCTCATTACTGAAGTAATGAAAACCCAGCTGAGGTGAGATCAGACATCAAGAGAAACTCTAGAGCTGTTAGTAGTGACTATATGCTTGCTTTAATTAACAACTGCCCAGGTAATACAATAGAAGCAGTTGCTGATAGGGGTTAAACTGTTGTTATTTATTCTGTTTGAACTGAAATTCTTTTCCAGGGAAACTTCTATTACAAATGAATGGCCCAATTACCTAAGTTTTAAGCAGCACAACTATTTCAACTAGTTTATTTAAGTGGCAAGACTAGACCTACTGGCCATTTCTAAGGAGAGCTAAAAAGTACAACTCTACATATCCACATACATCTTCATATTTCTGATTCATGGAGTTCATTAGTTTGCCAATAAACTGTTAAGCAGTTGACAGCAAGTGTAAGCTGGACTTCGATATTAATTTATATTGCACCAATTCACCTGAAATAGGTCTCTTAATCATCACTCAAGCACATTTTGAGGTGTTTCCATTTTCATCTTGGACTCAGACAAACATTTTGAATGGTCTGATAAGCATCTCAAGTTTTTGTTATAATTCTGTACTCCACATGAAAACTTTTTTGAACACATTGAGTATGTAAAAGACTTAACTGTCTAGTTTATGGGCATGGATATACCATCTGGCATTAAAAATAGCAGCATCATAGAATGGTTTTGTTTGGAAAGGATCCTTAAGATCATACGACAATTCAAAATAATTAGATACATTACAACAAGAAACTAAAAGCTTCCGAAGATTTATCCGGAAATAGAAGAATTCACAAGTGGCCTACAAACAAAATGAGAATATGGAGTTCTGTAGCATCTCCTGTTTACCTGCCATTTCTAATTTCACAAAAATAACTACTAGCTGAGTAAACAGACACAATGCTTTAGTAAATAGTTTTGTTCAAGTAGTTACATTTTGCTTTCAGAAGTCTTTTAGAGCTGTAAGAGTAAAACAATCAAGAAAACAAACAACTTCATAAGAAAGGATTTAAAGGAGAATTTACAACTATTGAATAAGAAACTAAAGGAACAGTCTTTGATTTCTAAGTGTGCACAACAGTACTGAGAACTGCCATGGAAATTCACTTCAAGACAGAGGTACACTCAACTATTTCCAGCTGCAAGAGAGATAAGATGTTGTGGGGCGGAGAGGAGATCTTTTGGTTGCTTTCTCAAGTACTCCATTTATATGGGGAGTCAGTCAAGACTTGCACAAGGCTCTTAAGACACTAAGGATTACAATTGGATTTGTCTTAATTTACTAAAAAAAGTTACTGTTTACATGCTGTATAACAACAAATACAGAGTTGCCTGACTATTTACATCTGTTTACAGGCCAGGTTGGATAGGGCTTTGAGCAACCTGGTCTAGTAGAAGGTGTCCCTGCCCGTGGCAGGGGGTTGGAACTGGATGAGCTTTCAGGTCCCTTCCAACCCAAACTGCTCCTTGATTTTATGATCTAGGGCAAGACAGTGAGATAGCACAATTGTTCATGGGACAATTATAAAGCTTAAAGTTTGGAATAAACAGAATGACGTAAGTTACAATGGCAGTGGTCTTCCAATCCATTTTTGCAAAACAGTAAAAGTGAACTCAAATCAAAGTAAATGTTGTGACAACAATCAAAATGCTACATCACAGTAAATCAATGTAGAAATTACAATACATAGACAAACAGTTCCCCCAGCTTTGTGTATATTTTAAATTAACATCCTAAAGTATTGACATATTTCTTAAATATGGCTACATTGTCACAGCCTTTTCTTGGAAACATACAGAAAACTGTCCTCCTTTCTTTCCTGCTAAAATTAACGTACCCACTACAGAAGGAGAGAAGAGAGAATCACCGTGCAGCCCACATTGAAAGAGCAACTGTCTGGGCAAGATACTCCACAAAAAGATATGAAGCTAATTACCCCCTGCAACAAGCCTTGGTGGGAGATGCAGTCATGTGCACACAAGGAAGATAGAGAAAAATACAAATTAGCTCAAATATATTTCAAGTATTTCTTACTGACAGGAAAATATTGAGGAGTCTTGAGATTGGTCTGGACTTCGGAGCCTGGGCAATATCAGTTCTTCCTGAGTGCATGCATAAGTTAGAAGAGATACTAGTTATTAGTATTGAATACCAATAGCTCATCCATCTGACAGTGGCTGGTCTTGGGTACAGTTTGCCTTGAATGCAAAGCTTTCCTTTTATAGTTTTCTCTGGTTCCATGTAATCCTCGACATTTAACCAAAAGCACACTGAAGGCGTGAGAGTAAACCTGTAACATGCAGTATTTAACCAAGCAATATTCCCTTGAAGATACATAAACGTATTTCTCCTTAACCAAGAATGAAGATAATTCTTAGAAATAATTTTGTTAAGGACAAAGTTCCCTCAGGACACGTGAAAGTTTTCTGAATTGAAGTTTTTGGTTAGAATTGTGCTCAAACGCCAAAGCCAATTACTATACTAATTTGCGTCCATTATGCTCAATGGTGTGTAACAACTTCAATGAAATTCAGCTATATGAAATTTATGTTTTCTTCAGTAAAACCAAAAACAACAGCAAAAAAACCTCGCACATTGAAAAAATGCTCAGACAAGCAGAGTTTACTTCTACCTCTAAGCTTGTATCTCCTGATTCCGACAGCATTGTAAACCAAATAAGCACATTGTGAAAGCAATGCATTGTACCTAAAGTTTTTAATGTTACTAAATCATGTTCATTTCTACAATATTATTCACCAGAAACTGAGCACATCTTTTTTCCCCTCTATGGTCAGAAATAGAGATCTGCAAATACTCATAGCAGAGAAAAAAAAAAGATATCAGAGACAAGTTTATCAGCTCAGAGTTTTTACCTGCGAAATTATATCTGTATGTTGTGAATACAAAAGAAAAGTAGTAAGGAAATGAAAACACCCCTCTAGAAGATGAAATTATGGAAATAGTTATTTTTTCAGCAAGAAAAAGGAGGGTACTCACACCGCCTATGCAGCCAACACAGTTGTCTAAGCAACTGCAGAAAGCCATCAATATCAAGGTGAAACACTTCTCCAAAGCAGATTCAAAATACACAACTTTGCAGCATACTTTTCTCCTCACAATTTAAGCTGACTGCTAAAGTGTAGTTATGCATAGAGTAAGTTATTTCTGCTTTGATTTACACTGTGGATTCTCCCTCTCTTTACTGACTGACTGCATAGAGAACCCAGGAAGACAAAGTCTCCCTGCTACTCCATTTTTTCTTGGCCACAGCACAGGTAAAACCTGAACCTACAGAAGTCTTTAAAATGATTCATTTCTCATTTGCTCTAATAGCAATATATACATAGAAATAATAATAAAAAGGGCAAAAAAATACAATCCTACAAAGATGATAGAATTATCACCTTGGAGATAAGAGAAAGAATGAGCCAGATGTGAGTCACATCACTTAGTGCCTAGCTGCCAAGCTCCTGGATACTAACATAGTGAAAGAAGTCTAACACAGTATGACTGGAAAGGTGATGGAAAACAGACATGAACCTCTGATTGATGGTTAGCTAACCCACTAAATGCAAACTTCAGAAAGGATGAAAGATATTTAATTCTTCCTTAAAACGGTGCTGAAAGACGAGTGTCAAACTCAATTCATAGTTAACATTTTAGCTAATTGCAGTCACACATTTGAAATTACTACAACTGTGGGGGGAAAATTTGAACTAAAATTTGTGTAGCGAAGCATGGCAGTTAAACAGTAATTATGAAGGAAAATGGTGTGGCTTCTTGGAAGTACTGAACACACCGATCCCAAATAACTTGCCATTCATGGGTAAATGACTATGTATGTTTTATAGTTCCACAGAGTATTACTTTGTCTTCAGTGAAAGAAGAGGTACGGCCCTTAACATGCCACAATAAGACCCACACATCCTCCTATAATAAGCAGATTACAAAGAGTGAAGGAGAATCTTGAGCCTTTCCTGCATTAGACTATGCACTCATGCAGAATTATGTAGGGTGACTCTTCCTACCTCGTTGAGACAAGTGAAATTTTATTTCCTTGTTCAGATGACAGTGGCTGTGTCTACATAGGTAGACAGTGCAGTAGGAGAATAACTGCAGAGAAAAACACTAGGTGCTGAGGACTCAATACTCGCACGACATGCATTTTGAGGTATTTTACTTCAAAAAATCTCTACTCAAAACAATTAACTGAATGGTCATTGGTGGTTGAACGCACAAGACTGACTCCTGGAACAGTTCTCTTCCTTTGAGTATATTTGCATTTCAGTCTATCCAGGTCAGAAACAAGTCTTCCAATTGCCTTCCCTTACTGTGCTTCAGTTCATCCTACAAATGATCATAGGACATATGGAGTGGATACCTATCAGGTTAAACTAGTCAAACACTCAGTCCAGGAAGATATCTGAGGAGCCCAAAACAGGAACAGATATTCAGTCTAGAGGAGCAAATAAGAGCTAATGACTGAAACATTTAGTTAAGCCAGATCCTCATTACCAACTGTCCTGCTATAAAGGTCTACTGCTCCCATTGGGCCACACTACTTGGTTAATATGGTCACAGCCAATGCGCTTGCCTTAGGCTAGCACTACTTTCTTTAAATGGCACCAGGTTATACAAGAAAAGATGAAATCTAGATGAATAAAAACTGAACTGCAACAGGCATCAAGCAACCCTTACTGTTTCTGGATGAAAAGCTGTTTCTGCACATTGCATCCATTCTGATATTTAAAACAACTCTATGCAACAAGCGAGAAAAAGACAGACTGTGGAGAAGAATGTAGACATGATTAGCACATTTAAGAACTCTTTTAGCAAATGACTTCTGGGGTAGAAAGCAGACATTTTTCAGCTGCACTGTTTAATTGCAGAACCAAGTTGATGGCAAAGGTTTTCAAGGGAAAATATAATTAGCACTGACTCAAAAGGCAAATAACTTCTGTTTCCCTCCCACCAAGTAGGCAATAGCTTCAAAGCTATATTTAGGCTTTAATAAAGCCACTTTGCAATCTGAATTTTAAATGAAAAACCACCAATGAAGTTAAAGTTAGGGAATAATGTGTTCTTGAACACAAGCTAAAAATCTGGTTGGCCCTAACAGCCTCCCTTTAAAAGATTTTCAATTGTCTTTTCCCAGTACCCAGTCCCATTCTTAGGGTTCCTTCCAGACTTGCTTTCATTTCTTCCAATACTGTGCTAAACTGTGCAAGAAGAGACCACCCTCTAATCACATAAATGGCAATGGCACCTCTGTGCTTTTATAAAGAAATTCTACTGTTAATCTTCTACTTGCACTTCTAGTCTTCTCACTTATCAGGTAATAGGAATAAACCCAATCAAAACAAACAGAACTCTAATTTTGGGGCTGGATTGATATGCTGAGGCCGACTGTATGAAGTTTAACAAGACTAAGTGCTTGGTCCTTTATTTGGGTCACAACAACCACTTGCAAAACTACAAGCTTAAGGAAGGGTGGCTGGAAAGCTGCCTGGTGGAAAAGGACCTGAGGGTATTGGTTGACAGCTGGCTGGACAGGAGCCATCAGCGTGTCCAGGTGGCCAAGGCCAACAGCATCCTGGCTTGTATCAGAAACAGTGTGGCCAGCAGCACTAGGGAAGTGATTGTCCCCCTGTACTTGGCATTGGTGAGACCATCTCAAACGCCATGTTCAGTTCTGGGCCCCTCACTACAGGACAGACACAGAGATGCTGAAGTGTGTCCAGAGAAGGGCAATGAAGCTGGTGAAGGACCTAGAGCACCAGTCTTCTGAGAACTGGCTAAGGGACCGAGGGGTATTGGTTGACAGCTGGCTGGACGGGAGCCATCAGCGTGTCCAGGTGGCCAAGGCCAACAGCATCCTGGCTTGTATCAGAAACAGTGTGGCCAGCAGCACTAGGGAAGTGATTGTCCCCCTGTACTTGGCATTGGTGAGACCATCTCAAACGCCATGTTCAGTTCTGGGCCCCTCACTACAGGACAGACACAGAGATGCTGAAGTGTGTCCAGAGAAGGGCAATGAAGCTGGTGAAGGACCTAGAGCACCAGTCTTCTGAGAACTGGCTGAGGAAACTGAGCTCTTTAGCCTGGAGAACAAGAGGCTCAGGGGAGACCTTACTGCTCTCTACAGCTCCCCAAGTAACAAGCAATAGGACAAGGGGAAATAGCCCCGAGTTGCATCAGGTGAAGTTTAAACTGGGTATAAGGAAAAATTTCTTCACCAAAAGGGTTGTCAAGCACTGGAGCACCAGGGAAGTGGTAGAGTCCCCATCCCTGGTGGTATTTAAAACATATGTAGATGTGGTGGCAACATAGGGACATGGTTTAGCGGTGCTCTTGGCAGTGCTAGGTTAATGGCTGGACTCAATGATCTTAAAGTCCAACTACAGATTCTATGATTCTGTCAATGTGTCACCAAGTAAACTGTAGAGCAAAAGGTCTTCCTTAGAGGACACAATGTTGTAATTTCCATCAATTACAATTTGCAAATTATATGCAGTTTTCCAAGCCAAAGTAAGGACTAAAACATTGACCTCTCAGAATCAAGCCTTTCTGAAAACATTAGATATTAAATAATCAGTGGAGTTAGCTACTTCTGTACATTCATCCTAATTCTTCCTCTGCTCAGGTCTTCAAGAAAACATATGGATATCCAAATATCTACAAGGAGTTTATTGATTAAAGGAGTATATTGATACAAATAAGCTTTTGATAGCCAAAACAAATTGTTATAAAGCACAAAAACATCTTTCAGTTCTTTTACTGTCCTTCAGTTCTATTCACATTCTGATACTTCTATAATGATAACAAAGAATTACCTTTGTCAGTTGATAAAGTAGCTAGCACAAGTCATGGATCTTAAGAAATACTTGGTGGGAAAAATGAATCCTTCAGGGGAATGTTTGTTTGCTTTTCTTTGTTTTTCAGCAGAATGCAGGAACAGAACCATTAACTTTTCTCTGTTTTGGGATTATTTTTGTTGTTTTTCTGGGGTTTTAGCTGGGTTGTAGGGTTGGGGCTTTTTTTGCTCAGATGACTTCAAATGTCATTGGTTAATTCTTGGCAGACGGTGCAAGTACATTTTTAGTGACATTCTGGAATGCTTAAGTGAAAATTTCAAACATCCATAATTCAGAAGCCTCCGTTCCCTAGACATGCATTTCAACAGCAAAATATTTACCCTATGTTGTTTTAAAGTAACTTTAAAACTTTTTATTAATCTAGTTTAAAAAATTACACAAAACCATTTTTTTTCTTTTTTTTTTTTTTGCTTTGTGACTAGTACAATACTGAATGATGCAAGCTCATAGATGGATTCCCTGAGATTGTGCACTGTCTTGCATTACTACTCATTGGGAACATGGAAGTTTTTACTGTCAAGATAAATGTACCAGTTTAAGAAAAATGGTTTCTACCATTCCCAGTCCCCTGGCACCCTGCAACAATAACCTGACCACCAGTAAGCAAACGTGAAGCTTTTAATTAGATGGCACATGAGTGATGGCTACAGGCCTTCCGGATAGATCGTATTTATTGTGCCATTCAACATTTAGAATACTGAAGTCTTGTGAAACACATTAGTGTCTAAAAGTCACCTTACAAATATAAAAACATTTTATCCTTAGGGTTCCTGTAGTGGTTTAAGGACTTCATCTGAAAGGGAACCAGTGGATTCATCAAAATCCAAACAACAACTGAGAGGAAGGTACAGAGTAAGGCAGTTCTGTTTCCACATTTCCTGAAACTGCACCAGATGGCCCAATGCTTGCCTTTCATTAACTAGTGTGCTGGAATAAAGCTGTGTTAATTAAATCACTAAACTACCACTAATTCTCCGTTATTTACTAATTCAACAAATTTAATTTTTTTGTTGTGTTCAATACAGCAAATTCTAATTAAGTCTTGTAAAGTTGAAAGGATCAATAATTAAATAAAATAGATGGATATGCAGTTTTCTGTTATAACATTCACAACAAAATACATGTTCAAGGCACAAACTAGCTTACATGGAAAGAGCATTTACACTAAAAAGACCCCACAGAACAAAATATTCAAGCAAGAACTTTATAATATACTTGCTAGAGCATTTCAAGTGCTGCCAACACACTAATTGAGACATAGGCTGTTTACCACTGAGCTTTTCTCTCAGACCTCACAAATGGTAGAGTCTCTTCAGAATCTGACTTTGTAACTTGCCCCCCAAGTTACAAAGCTTCAGCTTCCCTGTATCAGCCAGAGGTAAATACACAGTAATCCAAGCTATAAAGAGTAGAATCTCATCTGTGTTCAAGCTCCCTTTGCCACAGCATCAAAAGTCTTGTCAGGAAAGTAGCTAGAGTAAGAGCTGGTCTTGTTACCCTTTCCTCCCATGTGGCCTTTTGGGGTAAACAGACAGCTGAGTCAGCCAGAACAACTGCCCTAATTGTTCCCAGCAGGACTAGCAATTCAGAGTCTTATCTGAATGCTTCCCTTCATTCCGGTCTCTGCTTGCAACAAGCAATCCTGGGAGTGCAGAACGGTATTATTAGGAGCTGTTCCTTCACTCAGCCATAGCCAGTCAAGAAATCCTTTCTTCACTTAATGTGCTAATATTGGAAAACCAGAAGAAAAATCAGCCCATAAAAAAAAAGATAAATTCAAATCTGTTGTTCTCACACAATGCCTTAGGCAGCCTGTTGGGTCCCTGCCAAGGAGTTACACTTGCACTAGGACAACCAAGTCCCAGCCCAGGAGACACATAAAACCCTGGAGGCTAAAGAGTGAGGTCCAGGAACCCCAGTAGGACTGTTCCTATTCCAGAAGGACTAATTCACATTGCTCAAAAAGAGTAAACATAACATAAATTAAGGCACATATTAGAATTGCTCAAACAAAAACCTTCTTGTTGGAGTGCCAGCCTATATAGTAACATATGGAAGATATTTGCAAATTCACAAGAAATACTGGGAAATTTTTCATCATTCTATACTTGTTTTTGAAGGAATAGAATTGTATGGGAAATTGATACATCAATAAAAAGAAAAACAAACTCCATAATAAAAAGAACTCTAGTTATTACAACAGATACTTCGTGCTTGCATTCCAGCTCATTCCATAGCCAGTACTCTTTTCATACTCCTGCTATGCATGGGAAAACATCCCATCACTACAATGTCTTTAAGACTGACAAATACATGAAACCAATACAGACCAAATCGAATTCACCACCAGTACAAGATAATCTTCTCTCAAGAGACAAAAATTATTGTTAAGCAAAGAAGCTTACTTAATCTATTTTTCTTTTTAAAGACTGGACTGGATAGTGGGGGAATAGTACCCAGGGTTAATTATGACTGTTTCTCTAGAGGAAAGAGATTATTAACAGCACAGAGAATGGATAACTACTTCCTTAGGTAACAGCTGTGGCGCTAATACTCTTAGAAGTCTGGCAAACAAACCGCCATCAAATATTTATGCCAAATGCTCAGCTGCATATATGACAGGTGTAACTAACCTGTCCAGCTTTTAATTCTTTCCATATTTGTATTTATGATTCTTAATTACATAGTTTGATACACTCACCTGTGAATTAAGCCAGTGCCAAAAAACTAGAAGCTCAAATTTTTTCATTTGCATCCTATTAACAAATTATCACTTGACTCCTAAGAAATGACGAGATTCTAGGAGATGTATCTGCTGTTTTGTTATTGTGGCATCTCTTTAAAACGATAAACACACATAGGACATATTAGCATCATTTTTCTTCTGAAGCATTTAAGAAATACAAGAGCAAGCACCTGAATGACATGGAAGGATTATTCCTCTAGATGTTTTTCCCAAGTGACTGGTTCAAGAATTTGAGTTGTCAGAGAAACCTCCAAGGCACAGAGCCTGCCCATGCAGAAAGGCAGACTGCTGGGCTGCTGGGCCCACAGTGTGTCCATACCTAAGATGAAGTGCGTGGCGCTTCTTCCTCCATCCTTCTGAAACTCTGCCTAGAAAGCACAGCTCTAAACTCAAGGTGCAGACTCAAAATGACTCAAGGCTAAAATGCTGATTAAATCTCACCCCTGCCTCCTTTCAGGGCAACTCATCAGCCGATCTTCACCTCCCAGCTCTGACCAAGTTCAGTTTCTAGGAGAGCACATTCCTGCCCCCATCAGCACCTGGGCTGAGGGGATCAGTAAGACTCACTGGCTACAGAACTCTCACAACTACGTAAAGCTGCTTTTTGGCTACATGCTATGCAAATATAAAATGAAGAATATCCATTCCCAGAGCTGATGCAGAAATCTCCTTTAACACATGATTCTTTGAGAAGAATTAAGAAGCAAATACACCACAAAACAGAAATCCTGGCAACTTCAATATTGGATATAACTGAGAAAAATAAGTTGTAGACAATTTTAGTCATATAAATGAGCATTTCTCAGGGTTGGGTGGTGTCCCCCCCCCCCTATATTTACCTAATTAGGTACCAAGTCTCTATCAGAAATCCCCTTTTTTTACTATTCATTCCTTTTTAGAAAAGATGGCTTAACAAATGCAGGCAGGCATAACGAGAAGTTTAGCAGTCAAACTCCATTCTGGTCAGATAGCTCTTACGAGAAGACAGCAGATATAGCTGACCGTATGTACATGTGGTGCATGTATATAGACATATATGCAAAAATAGAGAATCACAGTTGCAGTCTGCATTCAAAACAGCGCACCCAAAGTAAGAGCAACTTAAATATGCTACTATTCCATCAGCCAACTAACAATAATGAAACAAGTCTGCTTTACACTGGGGTCTGACTGGTGACATTTTTTGTTCAACTTTTCCGCTGGAAAAATTGCTAGCCCAGGTATGTTCCTCTCTTGGGAAGAAACTGTGGAAGGAGATGAAGTGTACATAGTTATGCTTTCTTCTAATTGTTTGTGACACTCAAGCTGAACTGCACCTCTATTAACTAAGGAGTTTAGGAAGGCCACAGTCTTCAAGGGACTATGCTCTACTGGATATGAAATAGTAGGCCTAAAATATTCCTCACCTGTACCAGTGCCTTAGAACTCAAACTTAAAACATTTCAAGACTTAAAGTTTCTTTGCAGGTTTGGGGTGTGGAGGAATGTGTCCCATGTGTCTAAGTGTTTTTTGGTACAGGAATCATTATCAACTAGGTTGGAAAAAACAACATCAAATCCAACCATTCCCGCAGGAGTGCTAACTCCACCACTAAACCATGTCACTAAGGGCCTCATCTCCACAAGAGGGCTGTGTTTGATATATTTATTTCTTATTACTGTTCTGGGGTTGAGATTATCAAGAAAAGAGCTAAAGTAATTAGAGAATATTTGCAACAAGTTTAGTCTTTGAGGAGAAGAAAGCATTTCTTCTTCAAAAGAAAAAAACAGGTAAAGGGTAAAACACTTGAGGACAACAAAATGCACTTGGAAAAGCATTTTACATTTCTTTTAGAAGATAGGGGAAAAGGAGAATTAAAAAGTGAACAGAGGAAACCTCACTCTTGTCCACACACCTTCTAACTGAAGCAAAAAACAAGCCAGAGATACAGTGAAACCAATCAAAAAATAACCTGATTATCTTGAGAAAAATCAGTGCTGAATTGTGTGAATACTACGCACTCAACGTGTCATAATTTAAAAAATCACTAACACATTCCTGAATTCAATGGTCATCATGTATCACAAATTTTATTTTTTCACTCTTTAACATGTGTGCATTTCTTTAAATCTGAACTCCTTAGATTTGCAGTAACTGATTTGGAGACCATTACATAACCTGTTAATTACACTTCATCCTAAACTACCATAAGTGGAAACTACTTATCAGTCAAACTCAACTTGGGAGCATATACAAATTACTTGTAAAGCTATCCAAAGATCAGCTGAGTACTCAGAATGCACTTGTTTAATGTGTAGTATCATGTATAAAATCTGATCTGTGCAGAATCAGAGATTTTTGCTCTTCCTTTCAAACACATGCAGAAATACTTTGCCACAACTGTATGCACAAATAGTTTGTAACAACTATCAGTAGTGCTTTTCTGGAGCAGAAATTACATTTTAACCCAGAACTGCCTGGATTCTCCTTCCTTCTTGATCTTAGATAAAGCACTTCAACAGATAAAGAGATTAAAGGCATAACCAAAATACTTAAATAATCTAATTTAAATGTCCAAACCCTCCAGTTTATCAAGGTCTGAAGGCCTGTATACGTTATGTATTATGAAATCTGCCTTAATCAGAAAGTAGTCCACTCTCAGCTTGGCATTTTCTGTTCTCTTATCCCTGTAATTTTTTTAAGGAATAATTGTGCTTTTTTACCATTATCAGGAAACTGATATTTAAAACTTCATTGTATGCACTGTAGTCTGCAGCCTGTACCAATAATTCCATAGACATGAAGTACTCTGTGTACTCAAACTCTCCATACATCCCACCTGTCTTTTAGAAAGCTGAGGTTTTAATTAAAACCAACTTCTTCCTACCCTGTAATAATCTCACTTATTAATCTTTGACCCTACACATCCAAACTGTCATTTGCTAAATTAGGTGTCTGCAGTATGATTCTAGTCAAACTATTTTAATGCATATGGTTGCTATTGATTCCTTCACAGTCTCAAATAGCTGCTCAGATTTTTCCAAACAACTAAGTATAATTCTGAACTGCACAGTGGTTTACTGATTGTATCAAAGTATGAACGGCAAAAGGATTTGCTATGTCACACAATGTTCTGGCTTATATACCTTGCTAATAGGTCCTTTGACAGGTAAAATCCATTGGTAGTCCAGGAATAGCATGTTACAGTCATTAAAAATTTCAAATTTATTCATAATAAAACTTGCAATAATATATACTATTTCAACATCCTAAGCAGCAAATAAAAATCCAAACTTAAGAGCTGAACCCATCATCATACATTTTGTGTATGAAGTTACAATTCTCATCCATAAACTATCCCTAACATTCAAATATTAAATGAATGTACATGTCTTTCTCTTAAATACCTTTCTTCTTCACTTCATTAACACATACTGGTTCTATTTACAGACCAAGGAGGAAACAATCTATTTTGTATCCTCCACTACCAGACTACAGTAATTCTGCCATGAGGAAACAGGCAGGAAACAGACACTAAGGGTATTGTACACAGTAAATTAAGATGTTTATTTTGGGGAGACTTGTTTTAAAGACAGATCTCACTTGAACACAAAAAAATGGGTACCTGAAGATGTGCAACTCACCAGTGGATGTATCCTAGGACAAAGAACGATTTGATATTTTCAAGATCTGAGCTACATTATCCTTCAGGTGAAGAATTATGACTTCCTTTCACCAGGAAAACAGGGAGCTCAAAGTGGAGAGGTAGAATTTCATTTGCAGATGAAACCATCATCAGTAGAACTTGGTTTTAAACCACGAGGGAAAAGAGTTTCTATACTGAGCTTAAAAGTTCCCACATAAAGTTGACATTGCAAATGAAGAATTAATGAAAAGTCTGTCAGAGCTGTTACTAAAAATCTACTTTCCCTGAGAAATTATATGTTCCCATAAATGAAACAGCTTCCCAGTCTAAGAAAACCATTGTGGAAAGACTATGATCTGGTAATTAGAGTTGGTAAGAAATTTTACTCTCCCTCCCCATCCTTATTTTCTATCAGATTTACAGATTACTTTTGGCTTTGTTGAAATTTCATACAATAATACATAATAAAAAATTAAATATATTTTCAGAGGAAAATGAAACACTACCTTGAGCTAAAAACAGTTCAGCAAATAACTTACAGCAAAAAACAACAGCAGGTGTTAGGGGATAGTTCACTTAATTTTCATTTTCCAAAGAAAAATATGACAGGACAGCCATTTGAAAGTCTAATTCAAGTCTTAATCCAAAACTAACCCAATTTCCTTATTGTTTCTAGTTAAACTACCCCTTCATGAACTCTACTGGTACAAAGAAATCATTACTTTAATTCCAAAGCACTGATTTTAAGAAAATAATGTATTGTTTGCCTTCCTGATTCACAGGCAGAAACAACCACTGAATTGTACTGCTAGCTGTTTGTAAAGTGATCTTGTTCAAAACAAGCTAGTGCTACAAATATTTTAATCACAGGTTGTAAAAGGTAAGAGAAAAAGTAAGCTTTACGGTGAACAAAGCAAGCTGCCATGCTAGTGTGCCCTGAGGGTGAACATAATGCTAGATACTTTATCAAATAACATAAAAACAGTTTATACCTTTCTTCTTACATTAATTGGTTCATGATTGAACTTTAATAAACTCACAAATTGTCTTTAAAAGTTTCCTTCCATTTTTTAAGCTTTATCTTTTTATTTAAAGTTTCCCTAGTTGACGGAATATCTGAACAAATTCAGTGCAGTGGCAGGGTTTTATTGCAGTTCAGTGCTTTATTCTATTTCAAAGCATTTCAAGCCAGCACACACATCCTTACTCAAAATATTTCATTAAAGCTTTTCAGCATAATTCTCATTTATCTTTTCAACTAGCTCTTATGTGTGTTTCTACTTCTAGAGCTAACTCATCCAAAGGTGTATCATTCAAATGTCCTCTAAGACAAGAGTAACTATTTTGAACACATTAAAAAAGGAAAATAAACAGGAATCAACGGAAATTAAGCATTTAAAGTAACTCTTGCTCTAAAAATTGCCTGTTTCTTGTTACTAGTTTGAATAGTTAGACAACCAAAGCTATCTAGTACATAAACTGCTACAGCTAGATCAGGTGAAACTCCCCATTTCTGTGTATTTAACATCAGATTCACCCATTCTGAGGGGGAAAGAATTTAATTCTTCTTCCATCTGCCTCCATCTAAGTAAGTTTCCAGAACTGAACAACTGGGATATTACAATATGGGTAGTCAAAACAGCAAGTAATAGAAATTAACTTCCACCCTAACTCTAGAAAAGCAATCACAGAATCACAGAATAGTTAGGGTTGGAAAGGAACAACCTTAAGATAATCTAGTTCCAAAACCCCTGCCATGTTCAGCCTGGTCACAATTAAGTGAAATGGCTGATGAAAAGAAGGGGCTTTGCAGGAAGCTCACTTGCTTCTGAAAGATGATGTTGTAGCATCAATGGACAACAGAAGTATAATGAAAATTATATTTAAATCTGTCAGTATATTGCATTAATGCTACTGATCTTGTCAACTTAAAAATAAATATCAAAATTGAGTGTTTTGGAGCTTCCAAATTCAATCATATCACTGTTGACAAGACCAGCTATCACAGTGACACAAAGAATTTAATCTATTCAAAATAGTTTATTCAGGGGAGGACGAGGTAAAATTGTACCTCCTATGTAGAGAAATGTATTCTAAATCACCCAAGCTACATGCCTACTATAACATTTTTCTTGTTAGTAGAATTCAAGAAGAGTCACAGGGAGTGAAAAGGAGTAAAAAAAGAGTACAGAAGAGTCTGGGAACTGCTCCCATCAAGTCTCACTTAAAAGATTCAGTATCCTACCCTTCTTGTATGTCAAATGAAATTTATCTGGTCTTCCATGCAGCTTCACTACTATCCATTTCATGAGACACTTGACAGTTGTGTGATTTATCCCTTTATTTCTACAGGTCTAATACATACGTAGCAAAATTAGATGTCATTAGGTTTATAATGCCACAATATATTTATTCTGAAGATTGCAACTCTTACTATTGATTTAAATGGGCAAGGAAAACAAGTTTGCTTGGAGGCCAAGGGTTTTGATTTTTCTTACTTCTAAGTTTCTAAGATTCTACTAGAAGCCCAAACATTTTTTAAAAGCAGGTGTGAGGGTCAGAATTTAAAATCCAGCCTTATGGGTTCCACTGTCTGTGAAGTGAAAGCTAGTTCAGGATGTGTAGCTGCTACTGTGGGACCAAATCAAACAAGCTCATAAAGCCTGGCATTATTTTATTTTAGGACAGATAATGAGACAAAGTTGCCATCTCCTTAAAAAATAAAAATAAAAAAATCAAAATATCTAAGAAAATATCAGTTGTATTGTTTGTTGAGTAATCCTTTAAAATCAGGTAAGATTGGCACCATTTGATTATTAATGAAAAAGTTTCCTACCCATTTGAGTGCTGATTTTTGAGTTCTGAGTGTGAAGCCATTATTTCCCTATGCCTTTACATTGGAAGAAAGAGGTGCACTTTTCATTTTTATCTATATAATTATTATTTTTATGCATCTCCCTTGTAATTTGGAGAAAAAAATAACATCTTTTCTGAAGGTAGCATTTGTCAGTAATCAGCAACAACTGCTGTTTCAATGACTAGCAATTCAAACTATGTCAAAATAAACAAAACCATTCTCATACAGAAAAACATAAAATAGTTTTTCGTCCACTTTTAAGCCGAAGCAAGCCTTGCCTTGGTATGAGTTTATAGTCACTACATCGTGAACATATTCACTTCATCCACTTTCACAATTATGTACCAGACAACTAATGCAAACATGTTACAAGTCGAGTAAAATGACAAAAAAAAGAAATCAAAACCAAAACAACTGTTTTTCAAACACTGTGGCATCTAAAAAAAATATTCCATCTTCACAGAACCATAGAATGGTTTGGGTTGGAAAGAACTTTAAGATCATCTAGTTCCAACCCAGTGCCATGGGCAAGGACACCACACACTAAACCATGTCATCCAAAACTCCATCCAACCTGGCCTTGAACACTGCCACAGATACATTCTTCTTGCTCTAAAAATAGCAATGACAAGACACCATTCTAAATCTATTATAGCCAACAAAGAAACCATTAATATATCACAGTCTCCACTAAGGAATCACATGTTGAATAATCCCAATATTATGGTAGTGAGTTTATCAAGAAAAACTGTCAAAAATAAAGTGATTTTAAAGTAACAGTCAGAAGGCAGCTGGCCATATGTTCAGTTGTGATTGTTCTCCTCTATTTCAATATTTGTTCCCTCCATTTGTATGAATTTTCCTACATTAGAATTAGGTCACACTAAATTTTGCCATTTTCATCATCAACTCAGTAATGGCTGGAGGACCTGGCATGCCCAGAGTTTGAAGAATCATTTTATGAGGTAATGTAACTTATAAATTTCAGCAGTTACAGCTAAAAGCCAAAAATGCAATGTGGGGAATTTCATGTACATAAACACATTTCTATGTTAGTTCTTTCTAATGAAGTTCATGTCATCTTGTTCATCAAATGACTTATATCAAAAAGCTTGCAGGCATTAGCTCTTTTTTCCTCCATCAGAATCACTTCCAAACTTCATTAGAGTGATAGTTGTGCACAAAAGCAGTGGATTTTAAAAACCCAGTTAAAGTTTTGCATTGTCTATTAAATTTCTTCAACAATTCCTCAATATTAAAGAGAAAAGATCTGATGCTGCCATTATTCTATCTGACCCCAAAACAGTTAGCACTCAAACACTTTATTTACTGAGTTCAGCTAAACTGGGGACTACTTAAACATCATGATTCAACAAGAGCTTTAGAATGAAGCATAAATACTCTGGTTCAAAAAATTGTGCATGGATTCCAAGTACAGAGCACACTGAAGATCAGTAGAACAATCATTTAAAATAAAACAAGCAAAGAAAATTTTAAATGGGAGAGCTTTATTTGCCTGTGCCACTGCAAGTCATTGAAGCATTTACTGATGCAGGTTAGGAGGGATGTCCAATGGTCTTCTATAGTAAGGTCCAACTAGAGCAGACTACCAATAGCCAAGTCCACTGGAGTATCTTTAAGGATGGAAACTCCACCATCACTCTAGGCAGCCTGTCCCAGTGTTGACCACCTCTGAGATGAAAAGGATTTTTCATATATTCTGCTCGAATTTCCAGTTTTTGTTTGCTCCTTTCACTGCCTGCATTTGTGTGCAGGCATTTGAGATGTTCTCCTAGTGTCACTGCTTACTCAAGGCAAGCCCCACAGTCTTCCTTTTCATGCTGCCTCCAGCTATCTCTCTTCCCCTATTATGCTAGCACAGCATGGCCATCTTTATCTAAATCAGGAAACTAGTTCCGCTGGAGTAATACTGAAAGCCTTTTTAGAGGAGCTTTTCTCTTTCCAAGATGTACAACGGTTCTAAATTAATGAGTTGTATGTATTGGAGGCAGGTAGCTAAAGAAGCCTACACAGAAATGTCGGTGTTAGAAAACAGTAAATGTCGACCAAATGTTAATATTGTACATTTATTTCCATCACCCCACCATATTCCTAATGAAGTGCCCTAGTCTTTCAGGCTGAAGCATCAGATGATCCTTGGTCATGTATCAATGCAAAACTATGCAGAACTAATTCACTGGTCAAGGAGGAATATGATAAAGTTTTAGTTACTCAAGAAATAGTTACAGAAATAATATAAAATTAAAGAATCATTAACATGCAAAACCATGAATATATGAAAGTATATCCCTGACACACAAACTTAAAGAGTCAATGGCAAATCAAGTCACACTTGAGCTGGAGTGATTTATAACACCACACAGAGACCAAAAAACTAATCTGGGAAAGGAAGACAGTGATTTAGCAAACTCAACTATTTTAGCAACTGCTGATAAACTTGTATCCGTAACTACTGAAATACCAGTTCATTGAGGTTAGTGGAGCTATAGTGATACACTCCTCCAAAAGGTCAGATTCCCACTGTCATGCCCCCTCTAGCTCCTCAAGATAGTTCTTACTTTTGCCACCATGCCTGGAAATGATTCAGTTGTCTTAGTTCCTTTCAGCCTAACTCCTTTCTTACTCTTTATTCCAGCTGAACTTAAACAAGCTCTTCAAAAGATCCTTGTTAACAACTGAACCAAGAGTCTCCAATATTTATTAACAGAACCAAAGTCTTATTTTGCCTGATCAGTTTGAAACAATTAGGGCTCAATGAACCACAGCACCACATACATTGCTTACTACATTATTGCTTGACAAACCCTTAAGATCAAGCTTAATGCATTTTAAATGTATACTTAACATAGATATATTGTTAGCCTTTGCATATAGTACAAAACAAACGTAATACCTTAAAGTATTCAGGCATATGTGGAAATCTAATACATCACTCAAACCATGAGTTATGCTTTACCCCAGCCACTTTGCTCAACAGTGGCATTCATCCAAAAAGAAAGCTCATTGGTTGAAAACCCATGTGACAAGACTTACTGTTACCACTATCCCACATCAGGGGAATTCAAATAAATCATTTTCTCAACATCACTTTTCAGCCTACAAATATTATGAAGATAAATCAAGAAACAGTATTTTGTTACAAAAAAAACAAAACAAAAAAAAAGAAATAATTGAAACTGAAGCATCTTGTTGGCTCTGAAACTTACAGCTACATAACAAATTCAGTTTTTATCAAAATGCAAAGTATGTAACTGCTTGTAAGGATAGGTAGTAGCCACCTGAAGTTTAGAAACTAGAAGCTAAGCATTTTGTTCCCTGAAACAATTTATCAGTGACTATCTTTGTTGTATTTTAGTAAAAATGCAACATGTTATTAGATGATGTTGATGAGTTTCTCTTCCAACTCCCCTCTAGTGGCAAAGCCAGGCCCTTCTGAAAAAATGGAGATGAGCTTGACAGTGAAGAGCTGTTACAAGAATATTTTGCTAAGTGACATCAGTGCTACTGACTAGAGTATCATGCAACTTTGCTGCACAACACCTTTAATGAGATGTAACGAAACCTTGGGAACATTTAGTTATGAATACATATTAGTCAAGTTTCAAGACAGAACAATTCTTACATCCTATATTATGCTCCCAGAAATAAAAGAAAAAGCTGAACAATCTTAGCATTGGCAACTAACTTGAAAGATTTAAGAAATGAAACATCAAAAACTGAAATACAATACAAAAAAGGCAAGACCACTAGATCTGAAGACAATACAACCACGGCAAGTTCAGTCTCAAATCCTAAACTCTCAATCTTAGCAGCTCATCAGTATGTGGAATCAAATGTACTAATGAGCTACAGGAGCATCAATGTATCAATAAATATTACTGGCCTAGAAGACTGATTTTTTTTCCTTCCGTGCTGTAAAACTATGATCCTGCAGTGAATGAGGAAGATGTTTGTATGTGTGAAAGAAATATCCCTTAAATATTTGTGGCTCACACTCACAAGAGTATCTAGGGATTTAATTATAAGGAGGAATGGGAGAAAGAAACATAGGCACTGTTGTGGGTCTGCCATTCACATTATGATTTCCCAGTGAAAACTAGTTCAAATCCAGGCATATGTATCACCACACTCAAGCTGTCAAGTGAAAAAGAATGAGAGGGA
>NW_009932372.1:0-6570 GCF_000696875.1 Nestor notabilis | reverse complement strand
AGGGAAAGAGTTGGCCACTCTGGAAACCCAAGACGACAAGCTATGCATATGAGTTTAAATATGATCTAAAATTAATGGTAACTTATAAAAATACAACATAATGCTTAAGACCAAACACAGAATTTCAGCTATTTCCCACTTGATTAACATTTAAATTATGTTACAGTCCAAATTCACAAGCCAAAACGCTACAGTTTGTTTTGGTAAAACTAGTAAAAATTAATTTATTATCAGAAACATGATTTTTGAGTGTTCTTACTTCTTCATCCACCTCCTAAACACCATCCTAACTTGTTGTTTGGACATAAGCTTCCATCCTCTCATTTCTAGGTCAGATTCTTTTTTTCCATCTTCTTCAGTGAATTCAAAGTTTAGAGTTTATTTCATAGTTGGTATTAGCATTGTTTGAAAATGAATACACTGCCGGGAAAGTGACTGCCAACAGCATTGGAAACCAAATCTTCAAGATGGAACAGGCAATGGATGCCTGTGCCAATCCCCACTCAAGGTCTGTTCAGGGTGTATAATTTGTTTTCTATCTATTCTGTGATCTTTTCCCCAGATACTGCTATGCATGCCCTTATTCCACAGGAGCAACCTATTAATTTCAAAGATATGAAAAATAAATAGTCCTACAGAAACTAGCGAAAACGCTTGTGCGCATGAAAATTCACATATTTAAATCCCTTATTTTATCTTCTGAGATTTTTAGTAAGACATCAACACACAGCCAATGCATTTTTTCCCCTTAGATCAGCATTTCTGATACTGATCCATTCCAGCTCCATTTCCACAGAGCATTAAACACCAAGCTATTGGCATCTGGTTTTCTCCAATGTATTTTAATCTAAAAAAGCTACTTCTGAGAGATTCTAGGTCAAAGTTTCCTCTGTTACTCAGCTATTGTCTCCCATTGTACCACTGCTACTTTTAGGATATATTAACCCTAGCAATAACTACGGTGCAGCCGAACTCTCATATGTTCCTTCCATTTAATCCCTGGTTCCCCATCTTTACCCCATTAGAGTTTGGGAAACCAAATCAAATTTCCTAAAACAAATGAGATGAATATTCAACCTCCCAACAATTTCAATCCAGGACCTTTTACCTCAAAAGAAAGCTAGCAAGCCTGGAGAGTTAACAGTAAGTACCTAGCAACAACCGCTGAGTGGTTTTAGCAGAGACTGTTTTGCCTGTGTGTTCTCCAGCAAGAGCTGTATAGAAAGCTATTGCACATTCTGCCTTTAAGAGGAAAAGGAATTATATCTGTCCATAAATAATTCGACACTCTTAAGACATGGTATGAAAGGATGGGAAGAAAAGCAGATTATGCCAGAGGGGTGAAGATTTATTAGAAGTGGAACTCTACAAACCATTGCTAGTTACAGTGCAAGAACACAGAGCATATTGACTCACCACTGTAAACAGCTGTTTCAGAGCAGTAGTGTCTTACTGAAGCACAGAATTTGTTCCTAGCATGTTGGTTTTGGTAAGAAACAAGCTCTGTACCAAACACCTGCTTCATTGTATCTTTCAGGCTTTTGACTCAGCATACCCTCCCCTATATCCTTTGTTTTCCACAGGATTTCTCTTATGGTCTCATAACCATTTCTCATATATCTTCTATGACAATATACAGACATCACTTTTGCAGTCACACCAT
Organism: Nestor notabilis; assembly: GCF_000696875.1. Lineage (NCBI taxonomy): Eukaryota > Metazoa > Chordata > Aves > Psittaciformes > Psittacidae > Nestor > Nestor notabilis. The sequence continues at coordinate 4,907 of NW_009932372.1, read as the reverse complement.
CACACAACCCTTCTACTTAGAAGGTTTAATCCAGGCTGCCCTTAAGACAGGCTTTAAGAATCTTTTTACCTTTATTATTTGTGACTATCATGTAATAGCTAAGCATGGCAAGATGCACTGTCTCTAAAACCAGGTATAAAATAAATGATTGCTTCCCCTCAGCAAAGCTATTTATTGAGCTTTGGGACTTGAAATACAAGTTCTGGGATTTCTCCTCTTCTGTGTCTATTTGTTACTGTTAACAGTCTAGTTTATGATAATACATGGTGTTAAAGACTAAAAGCAACTGTTCAAACAGACAAAATCCCCTGATGGCTTTAGTAACAACTCAAAAACTCTGTTATACATGAAGTTTGAAATAAGGAAGCTGGTCACTGGCAGTGCAGATGCAAGTAAGCAGCCTACAGTCAGATAGATGATCATTTTCCAGTATGCACTGGACAAAAAAGCAGACAGATGAAGAGTTGTTTGCAACCTGTTGTTTCCCAAAGCAAAGTACCTCTACATAAAGAAAAACAGTCAATAAAGGAAATCAAGGACCTGATGAGGCAATTAATGGGAGAGTAACCTGGGCATGTTCAATAGGAGACTCCTTTCACAGAGGGAGATGATGCACTGAAGGATGCTATTTCATTGGGCCTGAACCGAAAGCAAAAAAATCACTTAAGAATCGAATAGGCATCAGACAAAACCCAAAGTATTCATTAGCCCTTGATGAGCAGATGTTAGGCAAGTAACCAGCAAACACTCACAGAAATTTAACACACCATATAGTATTAGAAATGGAGTAGGAGGTAGCAAAGCCACCCATGCAGCAGTTGCTCAGAAACTGTAGACTACAAAAACAGGTTTGCACACTATGAGATGAAAACAAGCAAACTTTTACCACAACACCTAAGAGGTGAAATAAAAAAATAAAAATAAAAAAAGACAGTAAGTGGCACAACTCTGAAACCATTCACATCAAGAGGAGCATCGTAATCCAGAGGCAGGATGATCAGGCATACAGTAGAAAAAACTGGCCAGGTGTAAGATATATACCTTCTTTTTTTTAATGGCACTGCCTAAATCAGAGAATTGCTCCTATCAGTGCAGTCATGCTTGACAAAAATACAGCCTGTGATGCATAAAACCAACATCATCTTTAATCTGAAGGAATCCTTCAAGCCATTCCTTGTGTGCAAGAAATCTGCAAGTCTGTCAAACCCAGCACAAGTGCAACTACCAAATGAAATGGCTGTAGGTGTAATCACAGCAGCCATATTCACTAAAGCCAGGAGAGAAACAGAGTCTAAAGCAGGGGGGGTGGGGTGGGAATTAAATCACTGAATGACATAGTAGCATTATTAAGCAGGAGTCTTACTAATGACAAATCCAAACATTTTTTTTATTAGCAGTTAATAGAACAGTACATTGGTCAGGCATCATAAAGGATGAATACATTCTCCAGGACACTGCTCTGATCACTTTCTAGGGGTGTGCTGATATGTGGCACTGATAGCAAGATCTGGCTTTGAAAAGCCTTTTTAATGATGATAATGGCAATGAAAAGCAGCTTCATTTACTTTATCCCACATGAATCTCCATTACTGTGAACAACCTAAGCCATGACAACACTAGTGGTGAGTAGCCAAGCAAAAGCATAAGCCATATTCTAACAAATCTATTAAGAAAGGAAAATAAGTAAGATCACATCTCAGTACCATGGTACTCACTCTTTTCATGCAGCTATACAATATACACATATTAGCTTCTGCACTCCTGTGTTAATAAAGAAGCTGCAGGTTTAATCTGGATACCCTTATCTCTGTTCACATCTGCAGTGTTGCTCTTCTTCCCCCGCTGTTTTCTCTTAAAGGATGCCAAGAAAGCAGCATTTAAGTCTTTTGTCTTCTCTTTTGCAAATCCTGTACTGTTATCAGTTCCTGTGCAGAGAGTTTCCTGCCCGGCACCATGCCCAAAGCCTTGGCAGTCAGAAAGGTTTTAACTCATTCCAGGACAGATTTGAGCATTTTGTACTGAACGGAATCTAGATTTGTCACAGAACCCAACAACTCGAGAAATTTAGGAGAAATAAATAAGTTTACTGAACCAAATGTCAAACTGTTGTCTTGAATACCCTCTTCTGCTGATTTTCCCTCTCATATAAATCCACTTTTTCCTCATAGTACATTCTGAGTAACTTGGCTAGCATTTGAATGTCAAGCTGACTGGGGATCTAGGAAAAGCATATCCAGGTCTAACTGAAAGGCCAATCATCTCTTTATGCACAACTTCAAGGATCACAAGGAAGGCTTGGACACCTCATCACACTATCATTTCTGTAGGCTCACTTCAGCACCAACAGACCTGTGTTCACCTTTGTGCTGCTTCATGGCATGGCATCGTAATTGCTAACCCACCAAAGGCATAACTTAATGTAGCATTTAACACCACACCCCTTCAAATTAAAACCAAGCTTTTTGGTAGTGTGCCACCTTTGATAACTCAACCACAATTTATGCCAAATGGGAATTAGCATATACTGTGCAATATGCATTTGGCTAAGGCTTTAATGGCTTTCTGAAAAAATAAAGGAAACATACAATGTGGATTCAGATTAAAATGGTGTAAATAGAAGTTAATGAATATTATTACTTGAGTTATTAGAACTTTCTGCTTGAAAAAATTTAATCTAATATTCCCATTTTTAGCACTGCCAACAGCACTGGGGCATGCAGTTCAATAGTTCAAAGTTACCAGCTTTATAATTGCTTTCTACAGACCTTAAAAAAGGCATTTATGTTTCAGGATATAACTGAATGGAATGAATTACCATAGTCACTTCAAATGCGGGGAAAAAAGTTATTACTGTGCTTAGTACTTTACATACCTTTTCCTTTGAAGAAGAACTAAAAAGCATAGTAAACAAAAGAGAGAAATCTGTAAGCAAAGAAGTCGAAAGCCTTGGGCATTTGTAACTCAACCACTAAAAAAGTTAAGGTTTTTAACTGATATCACACATTTTCATTGAGAGACAGCACTATAAACACTGAATTGCAATTATTCTTATCTACACTTCATGTACTCAGAATACGACAAGTAAGATTCTGGCACCTAATGCAGCTCTTGGAGCAAAAAGTGGTTTTGCTATCTTCAGGTTAAGTGATACTATAATATAGTAACTGAAAAAGTTAAAACATATTTGTCAATACTGTGTATGTAGAGCATGTCATTGGAAGGAGGAATTCTATTCTTGCACTGAGAGCTGTCTTGTTGACAGTACCATCAGATTTAACATTTCAGTGGTGGTCACAAGAATACCCCAGTGGCCATCTATAGGAAGGACGCATGGTTTTCTGAGCCACTACAGTAACTACATAGTTTCAAATTATTAAAAGATGCAACTAAAATAACAAGTCACAACTATTAGTACGGGCAGGAAAAAGCCCTGGGCAACTAGTCCAAGAAGTACTATTTCAAAGAATTACTTTGACAGTATTTTATAGGAAACCAACTTGAAGCGTCCAAGCAAGCAATCTGGTCCTCAAAAAAAGACCTTTCTTTCAGTTGTTACTATGGCTTTTGTCCATTAGTGAAAATTCCTTTACAACATTCAGAAAAAAGATATAGTTCTTATAGCAGATTTTATTGAGTTCATTGAAGGGATTCAATGAAGTTCACCAGCCTGGAATCCTCCACATAAAGTGCTAGCCTCAATTCTGCATACACAGAAACAAGTGCCTATTCTCTGCAGAGTCACAAGATCATCCTTGACCCAAGATTACTTTGGATGTTCATACTTCACTCTTTTATGTCAAAATTGAGAGCACCATTTATAGAAGGAAAACACCATGATTTTCACTGAAGCTGTTACTGAGATAATTGCCTCATAATTCTGTGTTCAAATGTCATGATCAATGATACTGTGAGCTTTTAGGAAAAGAAGAAATAGTTCCAAAGAAATAGTAGGGCCTTCTTTCCTGCATCTGCCATGAAATAAAACAAACCAAACTGAAGGACTTACGAAATTTGTAAAGACAGTTGTGAAGTTGAATGGGGACCACAGAATCATTTTCCATGGAGTACCGGAGGTTGTAAGTTATATGCCAGAAAACACAATTCAGTGCACAGCCCCAATACTGTTTCTTTATCAATTTTAGTGTTACTGTGCGATATAGCAACAATGTCAAGACTGAATGTTTAAGCTGCAAGTCTTCCTCAGTATATACACTAGTAAAACTTGCATTGACTTCAATGGTGTTTTGAACCAAAGAGCCCTTTTGAAGTTATCTTTGAGGAAAAGCTCAGATTTTTCAAAGTTAACCAAAAATTCTGAAAGAAAAGTAATATTTATGAGATATGTAACCGCTTTTTGTGGTTTTTGAAGGTCACCAGAGCCTGATTCAACACTTCAACACTGTAAATCACTCCTGAGAAATTGCTTTAAGGTTGTTTATAGTGAAATATACTTCTTTCCTTTTAGACCACTGTGCATCATGAAAGGAGAACATGTATGTCTGTGTTTCTGTCAAGAGACTTGGGATAAGGCTATTGTCTCAATGGTCCAAGAAAGTCTTTTTCCATTTGGGTACACTTCTGACATCAGCAGGTGATGGTTTGCCTGAGAGCACTAAAACCCAGAGCACTGATACTGCACAGAATTTAATTATGCACTCAATATTCACTGAGTGCTCATTTTGAATATCAAAGCCTTCAAGGGACAGATTTTTCATTTCACTTATACCAGTGGAGAATTCAAGTATGTGCAGTCATTTTCACTCTTTTTCCAGTTGTTTCTAAATTGCACTGATGTAACTGACAGGGAATTTCGTTGAGTATTTCTGAGACAGTGCTCTTGGAACAGTATGGCCATTGCACAAAGTCTGGTCATATAAATAGAATCATCGAATCATAGAATAGTTAGG
>NW_009932371.1:0-26424 GCF_000696875.1 Nestor notabilis | reverse complement strand
GGTCGGTGTTGGTGGAGGGTGCGTTATTTTGAGGTGCTGTGAGGTGCGAGGGATCCCTCCCGTTCTGTGCCCGCCTTGGCCATGGCGTGCCCGGTTCCAGCGCTGTGCCTCGTAGGCTGACCGCGCTGTTCCAGCTTGCCGGCACAACACAGCTGTTTTGGTGCCACTCGGAGCCTGAGCTGGGGTTGGCCAATGGCTTCCCACGTTGGGCTGAGGTGGCCATGTTGCAGTGTTGGGTGAGGGGTGCTCTTCGTGGTCAAACCCATCCCCTCCAGTGGACTACAGGCGGCAAAGGCAGAGAGCTCGGGTGACCCCAACAGCATCACAGTGCTGACAGCCTGAGGTAGTAAGACAAGGCAGCAATGCTTCCTGAGGCAAGCGTGGCCTCAGGTGCTGAGCCAGCCATGGGGCGTCCATGGGCAGCACCATGTGAACTGGAGGTGTCAGGGTGCTCTACCGGGGACCTCGGGCAGCCCTTAGGGACCTGATCTCTCAGTGACTGACAGGGTGTGCCTGCAGCAGGTTAATCTCTGGGAAAGTGTTTTGAGAATGATGGATGAAAGCTGCTTGGTTAGTGGCAGGTATTGATAGCCACAGGAACAGTATGATAATGGAATTCATATTAGCTTGCACTTAAAGAACTTTGATTTCCCAACAATCATGACAAAGTTTTCCACATATTTTGATGCACAGCTCCAGATATGTGTCTGCTGTATCCATCTGACATACTTCTTCTGAGACCTATAGGTCATTCAACCCTTTTAAGATTTTCCCCTAAATTGCCCTGGTGCTACAAATTTCATATGTGGCAATTAAACACATCTTGCACAGAAAACAATATTTAAGTGGCAATTTTATATATGTTGTGATGGCGCACACAGCTTTGGAAAACATTATTGAAAAATTAATAGACTTTATACTCAGATTTCCTCTTTCTTGGGCAAAATCAGTTCACCACTTAAAAAAACCCACATTCTCAACCAAAGTTCTGGCCCTTTGTATTCAGATCTTAGGCTTAAAGCAAAGACTTCAAAAGAATGAGAATGGAGGACTGGGGTTTTTAAATAATTTTTAGGAAAACTGGTGCCACAAAGGTTTCTCTGATCTTATAATGGGTACTCAGATATTGTGGTGCTGAATTCATTATTATAGAATAGATGTGAATACAAAAAACAAATCAAGTTCCTGTTTAACTGCAGCTTACAGTAAAAGCTAGGTTTGTCACTAAATGTATTTATTTATTGACTGACTTTGTTGATCAGGATATGACTGTAGAGATGAAACATCTAACTTTCAAAGTCATTCTTGCAGGACACAGACCGGATGCAATCACTCCATGTACATTTTTGACATCACTGCAATCCACAGTCTAGGCTGCATAACATAAAAGAACATACATTGCAAAAAAGATCTGGTTTTCCTTTAAAGGCTTTCACGCTAGGGAAAGCTTCCAGACATAAACATAAATCACACACATATTTTCTCATGAAATTAACAAGTATTTTGAATTAGAGCAAGGGTTGATTTCTTTTACAACCAGCTTTGGTTTAGTGATCTTACAGTTAGCAACTCCCATGGTGGGTGATTTGAGTAGTATCTCATTCCTTTCTGCAGCCCCACTGCAAGGCAATAGGAGTTACATGAGCAACTGTCAGACTGACCAAAGCTTTTGATCAGAAATGAGAGCATGGGGTGAGTGAGGAGTGCTTCGACTGCCCAGAAACAGCAGGTAATGTCTGCCCTCTGTGCTGCAGATGATTTGAAGCCTGCTTCTCCCAGCACTGGGCTCACCAGAGTGCAGGCAGGAGCCCGCAGGCACTGCAGCAGGCGCAGCAGCTTGAGCACACAGGGGCCTGTGCCTCCCAGGGAGTGTTGCTGGTGTGTGGGTCTGGATAGTCTGAAGGCATCTTCCAGGCTGATGGATGGTAACAGGGTAGAAATTGAGGTGCAGTGACTGTGGTTTGCTAAAGAGGTTGTTCTTGTATGTGGACACTCTTAAAAAGAGTATGTGGACATACTGTTTAGATTATGCTAAAATTAATGTGAAAATAACTACCGCTCCTCTAAAATAATTACTTCCGTCAAGTTGGGCTGATGAATTTCACATGTTGCTTTTAAAGATAACCTGCAAATTATTACTTTTTTAAGAATGACTTTTTCATTATTTTGTGTAGAGAAGGTCTGAAATGTAAGAATGTTTTAAATATTTTCTGGATGTTTTTTACCTCAGCATTTTTGGAATGTCGAGTCTGGTCTTTTTGGTTTAGCTGGGAGACTGCCCTGAGGTTTCAAGTGATCTTTAGACCATAGGTTCTTTTATCTTTTAGAAATGAGGAAAGTGTTTAATCTTTATTTAAAACAACAAAAACAAAGAAACAACCCAGTATACTGTTTCAAATGCTCTTTTAGCAGTTAAACTGGTATTAACAAATCGCACTAAACAAAGTTTTAGACAAACTAACTTATAGAAAATTCCTATTTAATTTACTTAGATTTTTTGTTTTGCCTGGATCCCAGTCTGATATCATTTCATAGAGGTCTGTACATTTCCCATTGAATCCTTGAGGAGAGGATTCAGTGGACTCAAAACTTGTTATGACAGAGGCACAACATGGCTTGTGGGGCAGAAGCTGCCACATACCAGCCTCCTATGCTCATGGAAGAGGAGCTCTACAGAAGCTAGCTCTCTTCTGGGAACTCTGCGTTAAAGCAGTTTGTGAGCTAATATATCCTGCCTTTCCACTAATTTAAATGGCACTTTTCACCTCTCCTATTCGCAGACCTTTTTTATGTATCAAGGAGGAAAGATAGAAATACCCATTGATTTACACCATCAGCCCTACTTGATAGTAGCAGGAGTATGCTGTCCAAGGAAACTTGCCTTTATAACCACATTTTGTATTATTGATGCACCTTTGCTGCCTTTCAACATATAATTCCTTTGACATATCAGTGGGCAATCTGTTCTGAGTACGTGAATCTCTACCAGAAGAAAACCTTTATCCTGTGGGACTGAGAAACTCTTTCACTGGTTTCTGTCAACAGCCAGTTATAACCTGTTAAAGTGAAAGTACTTTTTGTTTTTAATCAAATCAAATAAACACATTTTCTTTGATCTTTAAGAAGCCCTTTCTTGTTAACTTGCTTTATACTTTTATGTTTTGGCATTCATTGTAAATCTAATTATTTAAAAAGTTATTTTGTTTTACATTATTAAACCTTTTCTGAATTTAAGATAAACAGGGGCATGTTTTGTTAAAGATTAAAAATAAATTTCACACAAAACTGCAAAACGTAGCAAAGATAATAATGTGTAGGCGTCAGAGTGTTCCAAAACAAGACTCTCTAGGGGCTCTTCTGAACACAGGGCTACGTTAAAACCATGTTCTGAAAAGGCTCAGGAAACCCCTGACTCTAACCCACCCTTTCCTGAAGCTGGTGAAAGTATTTAGAAAAAAGATTACTGCTGCAGGGAGAAAAAAAAAAGAATCCCACGTATTGCTGAAGCAGATGATTTTTTCCTGTTTGTTTACCAGCAAACTGCAGCTCGCAGGGTTTTCTCGAGTCAAAGCTTGCCCATCCTCATCGTTCAAACGCAGCAAGCAGTCCCACAGACAACCAGAAAAAGTACGTTGTTATCACTCTGTGAAATGTAAAATTTTTTAGCGGGCTGTAGTATCCAGTGGGGAAATACACAAACAATCCCTTGTTTCATTATTTGGTTCAGAAGTCATTAGTTTATTTTAAATGAAAAGATATTTTATCTGTAGAAGTGTCCTGTTCCTATTTTGGTAGGTCAAACAGGGGATGCCAGTTGTTTTTTAATCCAAAATATGTACTTGGATTAAAAAGAGGTCCTCGTTCTCTTGACGCGGTGACTTATTTTGTAGCTTGTCAGTGCTTTCGTAAGTCTTGTAGTAAGCCGTTGTTCGGGTTCTGAGAAACCGGGCTTCTCTTCCCTGTGCTGCTTTTTGCGGACTCGGGAAAGCGGGAGGCTGTAATGGGGAGAGCCAGTCGCTAGGGGATGCTCAGTAGCCGAACACCCGAAGGATCCTGCCTTCCTCAGCGTTTGCCAGCCGCGTGTGTCCAGCCTAGCTGAGAGCTGGATGCTTGTGGCTTATTTTCAGTACTTTTTCTCTTCCCTTCACAGTGCTGTGAGAATTATGAAAAAACAAAAGATAAAAAGTGATGTATATGCAACAGCTGAAGCTACATGGGCAGAACCTGTGGGAATGCTGGTAAGCGTATTTCCCTATTAATGGCTGAATAACTATTTTCAGTAAGCTCTATTACCTCCTTGTGACAATATTAATCTTCAGCCTGAGTCCAACGTTTAACCTAGCCAGTATTCACGTAGTCAGGACCTCATTGCTCCTTTCTTTTGGCACTGAAACGAAGTCCCTCATGGAAATTCACAGAAAAATGTTTTTGTTTTCCCCCTTAGCCTGAAGTGATTTGCCTCTCAGAAGCACAACCACCCTGCCCATATAGGTGAGACTAAGAGCACGTGTCCTGTGAGAGTGTCTTCCTAAGGGAAACCTTGAAAATAATTAATAGTAGTCACAGCTGAAAGAATTGAATGGAACATTATTTTTCTGTGCAGGGGAAAAAAAAAAAAATCACCCAAGAGTTTGCCAAAGTTCCTAGCAGCAAAAGGGGAGTCTGAGAGTGCTCTGACTCATAACCATAGCCGTTAAGCAGCAAGATAATCTGAAGCCACCTTAATTTTCTCTTGTAGCTGAAGACAATAAATGAGCCCATAATCACCAATCTGAAAAGTTGGCGTTTTGCACAGAAAACAAGATATTTTCAGCAACAGTATATGCATCACTAAAAGTAACGTTTCTTTTCCCTATAAGAAACTGTCAACAGAAAATTTTCTCCATGTGTTTTTTCTGTCATTTTAAAAACAAAAGCGGGTCAATATTTCTGATCCAACCACAATGTGCTACTTAAGAATGCTGTTATTAGTCAGATGCCATGGTGGTGGCTGGCTTAGAGAGAGTTAAGGCTCAAATCTTCAAAGGCAATTTTGAACTCCTCAGGATGTGAGCCAGCCCAGGTTTATCCAACGAAATCCAAAATGGGTTTAGAGCCTCCTGAATTTTGTCCAAGCTTGGGCTTAGATTTGGATCTGATGACTCATTTCTGACAGAAAACTGCCATTTGCTCACTTGTAAGTAAAGAGAAGTCATAGCTTACAGTAAGCAGCTCCTACGCGAACCCTGACACTTGCAGAGATCTTGCTTGAATTTCAGACAGTTCCACACGGATGCAGTGATCCCACTGCATGGACTTCACTGAGCCAAGGCTGGAGCAAATCAGCAACATTGGTTTTGTACAGAAGAACTATTACAGTGTTTCTTCAGAAAAAGCTTTTATGAAGTTCAGTGCTATTATATTGTAAAAGGTGTTGGCGGTTAATTAATTGTTTCTATGGAGAAAGTAATGCATTATGAATTTTATTTTTGTTCCTTTTGCTGGAAACAGTGATTACGTATTTTCCATGGATGATTTTATTCATACTTCCTTACTGCAGGTTTTACACAATGGAATTAATTTTTTTGCTCTTTGTATTCCATCTCTTAATTCTGAGACTCTGCTGCTACCTGTTCCATGACATTAATTACTTTTTTGTTATATGTACCATACTAACAGCTTAAATCATGCTCCTATGCTCAAGTTTACTGTTGAAAGATGCTAGAAGTGTGTTGCTGGAACTGTTTTACAATGAGATTTCTTATTCAGTTTATATAGTAACATTAGGAAATGCTTGTGACAAACTGTCAATGAACTCAAGGAGTGGCAGCTCTATACTTAGTAAGTAAAGAATGTTGCAGCAGATAGCTGGTACAAGTTTATTTGCACAGTTATTAAAGCATGTACCATTACAGTGTTGTAGAGGGTTTTTTATTTAATATATTGAATTAAAACTAAAGGAAACAAATTAAGATAATACCGCCAGGAAAATTCTCTATTTTTAGTTTCAGAAGAACTTAGGAACTCCATTTTTGAAAAGGAAGATTGGGAATTGGATTCAGAGTGACCTTCCATGTTAAAAAAAGGGGAAAAGAAACACAAATGTTTTAAATAATTAGATTTAGGCTGGAACAAAGAAGATGCAAATTAACAGCAAAAACTTGTGTGGTATCTTCTTCATAAGGGCTTTTTTTTAAGTTGTAAAAGATTAACAGAAAAGTAAACCCCAAGCCATTTATTCAAAGAAGCAAACTGTCCTGAAAGGGTTTGGGAAATATATACAGTGGACATTTCAAGAGAGACTGTCATATCCTCCTCTGAGAGTAGATTTATGAAAATACCTTTGTGGTGAAGGATCAGAGTGGGCAGATCAAAGTAATATATGGGCTCAAGGGACATGAGGAGAGGGGAGAGAGGTCGACATTGGATCACATTTGGATTCCGGGGCTTTTCTTAGCTTACTTGAGTCCTGTCCACTGCTGTTACAGAGTTGTGCTGTGTAATTGTTTTCGTAACAGCTTAATAAACTTGCATATTAAGTTAACTTGGTAGCATTCCTCTTCCTTCTTCCCTGACCGTTCTTATTCTGGGAGGTTATGCTGGAACCTCATTGCTCTGGTCATGAAAACTTCATCTCCCAGCAGAAATCATTCAAAGGTGGTTTATACCTATTTGTTCTGGTGGCGCTTGACTCACATGGTTCTTCCTCCATGAAGAGGATGTGAAGCCTTTGGGCCATCTCTTCCTCTGATAATCCCAGTAACCCTTTCCAGAACATGCTCCAGTTTTACATTTCTTGAACATGAGTACTCAGACTTCTGTGGAGTGCTTCAGATGAGATCACATCGGTGCCTAGACATCAGTTCTCCACATTCAGTTTAGGATCATGTTTGCTTTTTTTTGTAGTGGCATCACACTGGTGCTTCACAGGATACTTTTAGGCTTCCTCTCCACCACAGATGTTTAACTGGCAAGCTCTTAGTATGCTGCGGAAAGTCTTGGTCTTAATGTTTAGTCAATGATCTTGCTTTATTCTGTCACATTTCTGTTATTCTAATGTAATCCATGCGTGATTAGTTTGATGTTCCTCCTGACTTTTGAGACCTCCTGACTTCCTGGGCTACCATTAACTTTAATTAGCATGTTTCTACTTCTTGTGGGACTATCAGTTATGGAAGTATTTCATAAGACTGATCCTTAAAACAGTCCCTGAGGAAGTCAAATATATCCTGAATCATCCCATTTCAAGGCACTTCATTATAGTCTTCTCTCTGAGTAACATTTTATTCAAAGTTGAATTCTACTATTAACATCCTTCTTCAAGTTAAACAATATTTTTCTTTGTGACATTGTATCAAGTACTAAACTAAAATTATGCTAAATGAGAGCTGTACTTTACTCTTTTCAAAACCTCCTTTACGCAGTCAAGGAAGGATATTATATTGCTTTGATACAGCCTCCTCTTAAAAAATCCAGTCTACATTATTTTTCAATTACTCAATGCTAATTATCCTCTCCTTCAAAGTTTACTGTAAAACTGTGTGTATTGTTATTGTCACATTACTGACCCAACTGTTAGCTAGCATACCCTTTCCCTCTCTTAAATATAACTCCTAGGTGTACCACTAGCCAACAGAAAATAACAGTACAAATTTTTAAGACTTTCTGAAAATCCTTATTGTAAGATTCATGATGGCTGTGCTGATTCTTTGGGTACTGAAAAATGAAAGTTACCTAGATGATTAAATTTAGGCCGTCCAGCTTTCAAAATTTTTTTGCCACCTTGGAAGCAGACATTCTACAGATTTCTTCAAAATTACCATTCAACCTTGCTACAATGTTGAACCTTCTCATTCTGCTTGAAAACTGAGGCAGAATACTCATTTTCAGAGGCTCAGCCCTCGCTAGAAATTGCATCTGCCCTAGATTTCATGAATATCTACATTAAAATTATGATCACTATTTTTTCCAAATTCAATTATCCCTCTAGATTCCTGCTAAATCCAGTTGTAGTAAAAGCCATAGCTTTTGGCTTCTGTTTGAGAATAGCATGCTGACCATCCTGAACAGATGAAAAAAGTCCTTTGAAAAAGAGAGGAAGGAAGAATGTCGGGAGCCTTCTCTACTGGGATATTTCTGTATAAAGAGTGTAAATAAGGATCATGCTCTAAAAGGTGTGCTGTCCTGTAGCTTCTCGGTGCACAAGATTTGGCTAAGGGAGGCCAGATTTTTCTTTTTATATTCAAGAAGTGACGTGAATCTGTTCTGCACCCAAGAGAAGCAACTTATTTTTCATTATGTGTTCAGAAATAGCATTGGGATTAGGTGGTAAGATGTTTCAACTATTCTCTCCCTCAGAATGGGTGATATTTCTGAATATGCTTATATTCTTTCTTATTTCACACCCGTTTTTATGAACACAAGACTAAAGCACCTCACATGCAGCTACCATACAGAGGCAATAACTATGCAGTACCAGTGTTGGTCACAAAATTCTTAAACTAAAATATATCCAGTGTGTTTCCAAAGCTCTACGGATCAGCATTTTCCACTCTTTAAATAAAGAAAATATTATAGATATAAGGTGGACTTTAGCATTCTACATTACCTGTATTTAGCTATTCCTTCCAACATGTTTTGTTTATTTCTTGAAGCAGCCCTCAGATCCAGCCTAAAACATGTACTTCTCCACTTCTTCTGGGTGATTCAAACACAGGCTAAAAATTATACTGTGTCTTTGAGATATGTTCTTGGAAGTCTACTAAGTGGAGACTGTGAATTCATTCATTAGTAATCTCAGCCAGCTTCTTACTAGTCTGACAGTGAGAGGCAAATGCATTAACCTACTATTCTGTTTCAGTGCCACATTTCCCCACGATTTTTCTGGCAGTTTTCCTTAAACCCTTGTGAAGTTATTCATCCTTTGTTTGTACCCAATGTGCCATGAGCTCATTCTTTAGTCTAATGACAGATATTATGGAAAAAATCTGCTGTTAGTTGATATCTTCATCTGCTCTGCTTCCAGCCACAACTCACACATGTTGTAGGGACTGATTAACTTACTGAGTTTGCTATCGCTGCGGTTTCCAGAAAAGTTGCCCCAGATTCCAGAAGAAGAAGAGAATTCCTCTGAATGAAGATTACAGAGATAAGGAGCATGAAATGATGTGTTTGGCCTTCATTCTAGATACACTTATCTATTATTAACCACTGTCTGGTATATTTGAGCATAATAAGAGGTGAATGTTAGGCGATAAGAAAGAGAAGAGTAGATTCTAGGATTATTTCTCTGTTCAAAGGATTTTACATCTGTCCTAACCCCCACTTCCTTTCCTAGCATTTTAAAACCACAAGCTACTGAGTTATGATAATACAATGGTATTCATAATATTGCTAAAATAATTCCATCTTTTGGAAAATGATGAAGAAAAAAGCTCGACTCAATAAATTTATTGCGAAGTTAAAAACCGCAACAGGAATCATGGAAAATAACTCCTCAAACCTATATATGTGCTTAGGCACAATAAAATATTTGAGAATATAGTTGTCTTAAAGCAAAGGAAGTAAGTTATGTGCTTACTTACTGAAATGAAAGTAAAAAAAACAGTTTTCCCTTGTCTTCCTCTCATGTATTTTTCTTGCTTTTTCTGATTTTTCCTGTAGCAAAATGTAACTTGCTGACTTTGCAAAATAAGTAGTTAAGATTTTGGAAAACATTTCTTGTTTTCTATACAAAATCCATGAATGCAACAGTTCCAGCTTTTCCTTGAAGCTTTGAGAGTCCAGGGAATCGGTGTCTAAGCATGGAGTCATGGCACCTCACTGGGAAATTCCCCTGCATTACTGGGTTATCTCTATAGCCTCTTACTTTCTTTTTCCTTTCCTGAGTGAAGAGCCTTCTCTTGCAATGCGTATTCTGCCTTGACTTTCTTCCTTACTAACAGTGAAATCCATATTGCAGGTATACTTTACAAGGTTTTTGGTTTATTTTTTTTTTTCATGCAAAAGAGAAGCACAAGAGGAAGACAATAAAGACATAAAATAAAGAATTTGCTTCTTGTCATCTAGGTGAAGATTGTACAAGGACTCATTTTTAACAGGCTATGGAGCCTTAATTACAAAGTTTATAGGCAGGTAATGTTTAGACCTCACACTGCAGCCTCTTCCTTCCTCTCTAGATCGCTGTTCCTTGGAGCTCACAATGTGTCTGCATTTTCCTAAAAAATCAGTGCATCTTCCTCTCCAGGAAGTGGCTTGTTCTTTTATAGCAAAGCCAATCTTTGTCCTCTTTAAAGGCCGTATATCCTCTGCTGTCTAAGGACAACACCCCTGAACACATCTGTCTAGACATACTAGATAGAGCCTGCCTTCCCTTTTTCTATACCGAAAAAAATGACATTCCCTTAAAACAGACTTTACAGCAAACTGCATGTGTCCATGCAGATGAAGAACTGTGATGTTGGGGGGTATTTGTCTTTACACAGAGTTGTTTTCATAAACATGCCTGTAATATGAAACGTAATTTTTCATAAGTAAGCCTGTATGGGCCACTTCTCATTCATCCTTTCCCATGCTATAAAACAAAACAAAATACACCATAATATTTTTTGAGTAAGCTGGACCCTAACACTTCAAAAATAAAGGATTGCCTATTAGTTCTCTGTTGATTCTTTGTGGTCTGCTGGTAGGGAATGTGGGGTGCCCTATAAATGTTATTTGGTAAAAGCTGAGGCTAGGCACCCCATTGTTTTTAAGGATCACACTGAGACGAACTGCTGGTAGGATATGCAAGACAGCAGACTTGTTTATCCTTATTTCTCCGCTCACATCCCTGAGCACACATGGTTGCTGTTTTTGTTTTGACTAAATTTTATTATTTTTTTTTTAAATGTGAGAAAAGTGGTTAAAATGATGTAATCCCTGTCTGAAGTTGGGATGCGTGTGAAAGAGTGGAAATGCTGACAGGCCACTGGCTGGAGCAGCATGAATAGCTGTCCTTCAGGGCTGGATGCTCCCCTGCCCTCCCAGTCCCATTCATTGCATTGTCCTCAGGGAGGAGGAAATCAGGCAGTGGAGTAAGGAAGCCCACACACTTCACACTCACACTGGTTCAGTGGGATCACCTAAGACCTTGTAGCAGCCCAAAATCTGGTGAAAAGCTAGAGTGATATATTTGCTGTCCTTATCTGCTTGAATCTAAATTATAATTTTCAAGTGACGTACATAGGGGGAATTAAAAGATAATTTTTACTGTAACAAATTTACTGTCCAAGAAAAGTCGAGAGATTAAGTTTGTAGACCAGTCCTACAGCCTTTAATCTTTTTGTGTTATAGCTGAGTGATGTGGATTTAAAATGCCCTGGACCTATATTAAGATGCCCTTGGGGATACAGATATAAGAATGTGAGTAATACTGTGGTAGAACATGTGTACATCATGGGTGGGAGTGTTAGTCTGCTGGAGGGTAGGAAGGCTCTACAGAGGGATCTGGTCAGGCTGGATTGATGATCCTTACCTTTATATCAATGATGAATTAGTTGGGAAAAGTGTTTCACTCTAAGACGGACTTTTTTTTCTTTTACTGAACTCAGGCATGTCACAGAACTTCACTTTTGCTTCTTATATATTGCTTCACCTACTGCTTCACACCTGGAGAAGTAATACTTGCGTCAGGATGAGTGGAAAGCACAGGCAAACAGACCACCAGTTTTAAACACAGGACATATCATCTACTAAACATCATATGGAAGAAGTCACTTCTCATATTTGTGGTGATTTTGACCTTCAAAAAATGCAGGGGACATTGAAGAGTACAATGGTTCTGTGCTGTTTAAAAGAACTAGCAAAGATCTCTGTGTGTGTAAGTAGTCAATGTACTTGTCATAGGACAATTCCAAAAATACTTTTGTCAACCATCATTCATATTTAACCCAAGTTTAATTTGAAACATTTGTTTGTCATCCTGAAGTTAATTTCTTGGAAGACATTGGGGAAGCTTTATGGTTGTAATAATCTTTTTTTTTTTTTTTTTAATACATAGATTACTATGTGTTTTTGTCAATGTATTTCTGGCAACAGTGTCAAAAAACAAAAAGCCTTAGTAAGGACAGTCATTGAGAGACTGAATAAAAGAAACATCCATCCTACTTATTCCATTCTGATTAACACTACATCTGAAAGCTTCTGGCATGAGGAAGCAGTTTTGTGTCATAGCTTTCTGGGTGAGATTCTTCTAACCAAATGCAGATGTCTACATGATAGATGTCTACCCTGGAGCTAAAACTCCTAGCTTTGCAGTCAATGATGTTCTTATGTAAGTTTGTCTTACACTAAGACAGATGACTCAGAACTTAAGGAGATACATCCTTTCCTTTGCCCTGTTGGAATCCACTTGTGAACTTTATTTTAGTATTATTTGAAGGACTTGCAGATATTTAAGTATTAATGTATTTATCCTGTTACTTAATAAGTCAGTAGCTGATTTATAGTGAGATTAAATTCTTCTCCCCAAATCACAGGAAAGCCTGTAAGAAAAATGTTGGAAATGTTGAACGGTCTCCTTAGTTCCAGTCTGGCAGGCTAAACAGAGCATCCTTCCCCTTTTCAAGAATTTTAAAAGCTATATATAAGCACTTTATCTCTCTACATCATGCAGCTATATTAATTTATTGATTCTGTTTCAGGAGTAATTCAAACACATGCTTAAATGCCACTGAAACTGAACTGTACTTCATCATGTGGTTTAGGTGTTTTCCCACATTGTGTTTCTGTCATGATCTTGTAAATCATATAATAATTCAGCTTGGAAAGGATCTTAAGACCTCATCTGGTCTAAACCCAGTCCCCCAGTCAAAATGGGCTCAGCTTTGAAATTACACTGAGTTACTCAGGGCCTTGATTATGTCTGAGGATAAGGATTGTGAAGCAGTTTTTTCTCCCACCTAAGACCCTCACTGGGAAGGGCTTTTTCCCTTATAAAAGTCTCCAGCTGCAACTTGCTTCTCTGAGAAGAATCTGTTTTCTATAGCCACCCACTAGTTGCAGACAGCAATCAGATCCTTCCTTAGATTTCTGTTGTTCAAGCTGAATGAACCCAGTTCTCTCACCCTCACTTCCTATGTCATGTACTCCATCCACTTGGTCTTGCTCCAGTTAGTCTCTCTTTGTCCTGAAGATCCCCAAACTGAATACAGTAGTTCAGATTTATCTCATAAATGCTGAACAGAGAGGGAAATGACTTCTCTCAGTCTGCTGGCTATGCTCTTACTAATGCAGTGCCTGGTTGTCATTCAGTGCTGCATGGGAATACTGATGCAGAGCAGTCAATATAGAGGACATATATCACAAGCACCGTGCAGGTCCTGCTTTTAGTCATAACCATGCGAGATCATTTCTGTTTATTGCCTGAGGGCTGACTCCTGCCATGGGTAAGAAGAAATCCAGAATGGGAAAAAAATCATGAATTCAGCAAATATTAATTGCATCTTAACTTTGTTTCCAAAACTTTTCTCATTTCAAAACAGTATTTGATGATTTATTCCTTAGTTTGTCACTGCTTAATACAGAGTATTATTTTAATGTATGTTTTCCCAGTGTCTCAACTGAGGAACAAATTGTTCTCATTAGTGTTTATGAAAGGTGCTGAATGCTTTGGGTGAGGGTCATGCTCAGTGGAGCTTTGGCAAACTGAAGTAACCCAGGCAAAAGGCAACTTTTGCTCATGTGGGGTTTCACACCAGCAAAAAAAAAAAGCATGTCTTCATGACATAATTTCTATTTTGAGTAGTACAGCTTAATTTTGTCAGATTAGAAATGCTGAGTAGAAATGAAATCAGAAATTATGCTATTAGTCTCTTCCTATAGGTGCTGAGTAACAATTGCTTCAACTTCTCTGAAATTCAAGGCTAGAGAAAAAAAAAGAGAAAACAAGGAGAACATCAGAAGCTGTTGAAACTAACAGACTATTTATAGTATTTTTTTTTTTAAACTAATCAGATATCTAAGTGGACAAATTCCAACATTACCTGGAGTTAGGATCCAGTTCTTGCTTCTTGACCGCTATGAAACAGAGCTATGTGGCTTGTATCAGTGTATAGAAGACCTGCCTCTGCTCCTCTCCTTGTCTTCTCAGGAAGAGCAATGGCTCATGTCACATGTACAGAGAAGTCACTTGTCCCTTTGAGTGGCATATCACACCAGTGCTCTTGTCCACCTCCTTCCTTGCATTACCTAACTTTCAAGTGAGCATATATTGTCCTAAATCCAAAGCATATGTTTTTATCATTGTATTTCAATAGGGGCTTGAGCTTTCAAGTTATGTGTAGCTTCCTGACTTCATGTTAAAGCAAGAATTCATAGCCATCTAATCCTGCTGCTGTGCCCTTGGTTCCCTAGGCAGGGCTATGGGCTGTGTGGAGACATGTATCTTCCAACAGATGTGGATAGCTGGGAGATGGGAAGCGCTGGGCACGGTGCTAAGAGCATCTACCCTGTTGTTCAGACATATCCTTTGATACCACATCAATCCTACAACTGGACCAAGCGAAAACATGTTCTAATAAGTTGTACTATGCTCACTGAATTCCCGTCCAAAATGTAAAAGATCTTCCTAAATCAGTCTGTGATGAAGTGTCATGGAGTGACATATGCCCTACTGAGCTCCAGTAAATTTCAACGACTATTGTTTTCATTATTTAAGTAAAATTCCTTCTCTTCCAGATGATTTGGCAAACATTTAAGGCTCTTTCAGATGCTTAATATTTGACTTGTCTTTAAACATATGTATTAATTTTTTGGTGGTGGGTCTAGTTATTGTTCATAGTCTTTTGTGGCCCCTAACTGACATTTCCTATTATTTGAACAGCTAATTAGCCTTATTTTATTAGGAGTAAATGTGTTTCCATGCTTTGACTGGCAAACACTAATCTCTGAACTTCAGTAGCATGGAAGAATTTATTGCCTGTTAATTGTGCCCTAGGGTATAGTGACTTTTAAAAGTGAAATAGCATTGTCATTCCTCCATACGTATATATATATATATTACCACAGTGCTTGTATTGTTGTAACATATGTCTAGTTGGCATTATCAGTCATTCAGAGGGCAGCCATTCAAAGCTACACTGATTTTTCGAGCAAGGTGGAGTTTCATATATTTATACTAATATAAAATACAAAGCTATCTGGCTGTTATGCCTCAGTCCACAAGTGATTGCTTTGAAATGGATTTACTGCGTTTTTTTTCTGTCAGTCTTAATGACAGCATGAGTGTCAGATTGGTTGGATGTTACCTGATTTTACTTTTTACCTATAATGATTTTAAAGCCTTTTACATTCTGCTTCTGTAACGGCTTGCTTGGCATTCTACTATATTATTTTGATAGTTTATGCATTCTGTGTTGACAGATGTGCTTCTCAATGTGTGACTCAGTGATAACACACTGAGTTTTCACTTCATTTGTCAACACATTTGCCTTTATGTCATAAATGCTGAATGTTTTGCTAGATCTTATTCAGCCACCCACTCTTCCTTCTACAGGCCTTTTCTCGGAAACAATAAAATTAGTCAAGATTCCTTTTATTTGTTTTGAAATATATTCTTTAATGTGACGATGAAGTCATACAAGGATTCATTATCACTTTAGCACCCATTTAATATCTATGGTCTTTATTTTCTGAGCTAGCAGGCATCCTTGAAAAATGTACCAGGTGGAGAACTATGAAGGGGCTGGAAGAATGATACTGTACTTGTAGTGCTGAATATTTTGGTCAAGAACTTCCGATGCAAGTTTCTGTAGTATCAGATTAATGCATTGCTTACACATTTTGGAATCCAAATGTGATTCCCTTAGAACTCCTGAGGAAATGACTCCATAACTGTGAGTGATTAGATACAATATAGAGAGTGCGTGTGTGATTGAAAGGGGAAGCAGTGTCCTTGATTGCACAGTTTTATTCTTTTTGGCCCCCATTCCCAAGCATCTAAAAATATGCTGTACTGATTCCTTTTATTCTGAGGCTATATCCTACCTCTTACTTCAGCCTCCACTTCCTTTTGGCTTACCTTCTTTACATTCTGACCCTTCAAGATACGCTCTTTAAAATTGCTTCAACCATTGATATCTAAAACCAGACTACCAAGTGAGTAACTGTGTCTTCTTACTCCAAAGAAGGCATAACATTTGTACCTTCCATTAACTTCATTTAACATTGTCAATTCTCAGCACTTTTAGATTTAAGAAAATGTGTTTTCATGCTAAGACAAGAACCCCAGTATGAAATTTTTAACCTGTGTCACTCTTACAACACTTTGTCACAAGATCTGGAGAGTACACAGGCAGAAAAAAAATAATGGATACTTTATATTAATCCCTCAGTCAGGCTACAAAGTAGATTGTGCTTTACTTTTTATTCAGCATTAAAAAAAAACAAAACCAGCCAAAAAACCCCAACAAAACATTTCAACGGTAAACTTGTTTTTCAAATAATGGTATATTGATACTTACCTATTGCACTGCTGCTCTGGAAGGCTTTTGATGGATGGATTTCAATTGGAAAAGGAATGCAAAGAGAGACTTGCTAAAGGTTTCCCAAAGAGTTCACAGAGATGCCACACAATTTTATATATATTACAGAGCATATATAAAGTCAAAATCGTCATAAGCAGATAGACTTTGAACAGTAAGTTACATTATCTAGAGCAAAGGGGATTGGGGAGTGAAGTCATACAGAATAGTAAATAATATAGTCAATCTGACAGCAAAAATGGTCAGGAGATACCACAACTCTTTAAGAATGTTTTCCCAATTTCCTTTCACAAACATGCTTTTGCACGTAATGGAAATATTTCTACTCTCCTTTTAGATCAGCAGTAGAGGAGAAAAAAAATACCAAAATGAAAAAGGGTTTCAGGAAGGTTAGAGAAGTATTGTGCTTTTGCAACCATATTACAGGAGAGATCACATCTTGCCTATCCTGAGGGATAACTGCAGGTGGAGCTTGGTGCAAGGAGCTTCTGCACTCAGTGGCCTGGAGCATATCTCATACTGACACCAGGTAAGGCTGGAGAATGTGGGGTCGGTGGCTGAGTGTGGTGAGGCAACATACAACGTACCCAACAGTTAGCTAGGAAAACAAAACCCTCTAAGATCCCTTGATAAACTTGTGCACTCCATTTTCATTCTTATATTTTTGTTTTGATTTATTTTCTTAATGGTCTGAAAGTCTAAGATCAAGAAATTACTGCTTTTAGTATCATGAATGGGAAGGGCAATTCTGCAGTTACTGCATGGGCTGGGATAGAGGAGTTTTTACACTTCTCCTCAAGTTTCTTCCTCATTAGCTTAACAGTTTCCCTGCTGTCACCAGTGCCTCTGTGGTTTACAGTCTTTCACACTATTGCAGTCTTACATCCTCTGCAGCCTTACTGTCATCTCTGGCTTCCCGCTACCGTTCCTGAAGAAGTGATGAAGTAACTACCCCAGTTACTGATTGTCAGAGATTATTTTGTTGCCTAATTTTGTGGGCAGCTTACATGACAGTCTCCAAAAATCTTGGATTTCAGACCCTCCAGCTTTCTGAAAATCAGATCCACCTAGTATAGTTCTAGTTGATCACTTCCGATTAGGAATGTCCAACACCACTACTTCACTGGTGGAATTCTGGTTGCAGTGCACGTATCCATTTCCTTCCCATATTAACGTTGTGCAGCAAAGTGACACTTCTCTCTGCATTCTCACAGGGTTCAGACTGAGGTTTGGATTTGGGATCTCACCTTTCTCATGGTCCAAGTATGATTATGATACTGACCATTATCACCACATTAGTGACGTTTTCTCTCTTGTGCAAAAGACACCCCATGATAATTTGAATCCTGCCTGCTTCCTGTATTCTTGATGTTTGAAGCGTATGAAGCTTAATAATGACATTGATCTCTCTGAGAAGGTGGGTTTGGATCCATTGCTCTAACATTACTTATAATCGACAGCAAGTTTTTCTGTACTTATTTCTCTCCTGAATAAGCATTTGACATAGAACAGCTTGGCCATTGTCAAGATCCTGCAAGGATACAGAAACTTGTCATGTAATGACTGTTTTCTTCTCTATATAGCCGCTTGTGCTCTGTGGAGATTCTCCCACCTCCTCCACTGAAGTCCATGAACCCAGAGGAAAATCCACTGGTGATCCATTACTTTAATTAACCTTTGATTCATTACAACAGTGGGAGATAACTTAGATCAAGGAAAAAAAACCCCAAGAAGCTAATACAAACATCAGTCAGGTGATAAAAGCATATGATACGTGCCTTTCAGTTGAGATATGCTGCCAGCAGAGCAGGAGAGGTGAGGGAGTTCATAGTTGTTCATTATAAGTTTCTGTATTTACTGAAATCTGGGTTTGACATAACTTGTTTTAGTTACAAAGCACAGGAGTTATGTTTTGACTTTCAAGAAAGGATCTAAATCTGGTCAGTTGAATAAAACCATGTTGAATAAGAAGGCCAGGCTAGGTTAGGAAAGATGATTCAACAGCAACATGAGTCTCTGTGTGTCTCCAGTCTTTCCTACTGGAAAGGGCTAAATAGCTTTTGTTCTTGGCCTTTTTCTTAAAAATATATATATATACACACACACACACACATGATAAATTATTGCAGGTGAGCAGATGTTTAAATAAACCATGTTTGTATATATTTTGATGATATTTTTAAATCTTCTCTTGTCCTTTGTTGGCAATACGTGTTCTGCAAGGTGTGCTCGCAGCACTCAGGGGTGCATTATTAACTACTGTGGACTAAATGAAATTCTGTGACTTGGAATAAGAAAATACAATTTCTTGCTTAGTTGTCTTTAGCAACTTCTAGTTGTCTGAGCAGAAGAGAGATGTGGATGTATATTTTCCATATTTCTTCTTAGAAAAAAACCACACTGACAAATAATTGGTTCGTCTGCCTGCTATTAACCATCAAATCACCAAACAGTTGATTTTTGTGTGACTGTTTTTCAAATCTTTCCTGCTTCTACAGCATTAGTTTCTCTTGTGTTCTTTGATTCTAGTGCTCATCTTATCTTTCTTTCCCTGTGATTAGTTAACGACTACTTCCATTTCTATAGCAATCATGTTACTATTGTTTTTATGTCTTTGAGCCCAGGGCCACTGCTGTCTGTCAACGTACTTCATGTTTTCTTTTTTAATTAGTAGCTGGAAACACCTAGTAGAAAAGCATAAAATGATGTATTGCTGTATTTTGGAGCAGTGACGGTGGCATAGCTTTGGGGAACTACACTATAAAGGTATTAAAAACATTTTAAAAGGCTTAAATATTTTAAACATTACCATTTAAAAGTGTGAAATTATTTATGACCTGGACATTTTTCTTCTGTAATTACAGCAACTAGAAAGAGAGATTGAGGAAAAGATAAAGGTGTGGTTATGATACTATAGCCAGATGGCATGGGCTCTACTTTCTGTTCTATGACAGATTTTTTTTTAATTGTATGGACAAATAAGTTAATTTTCTTATTCTTCTATTTTTTTTAAAAAAAGATGGCAAGATGACAGATCCCTTTCATCTGACATTGATAGCTTTGAACCTTCAATAATGATTCTTGATTTCCCAGCAAGTGTAACTTCAGTCTAGATAAATCAGAACAGTATGGAAGGAGAACAAATGAAAGGAAACAATGCCCCTTCTAGATAAAGAAACAGTTGGAAGTCTCTATTAAATAAAAAACAAAGCACTGGCAAGAAGAGAGAAGAATAAATATATGGAAAATGTCACCAAAGAAGCTGTGGTCAATTGTAAAGGAGAGAAAAGTGAAATGGCCTTGGGTCTTTCATACCAGCAGCCTTCCTACAAATTCAGACCAAACAAGATGAGTCCTGGAAATAGTAAAAAAAAAAAAAAAGCCCAAAACCAAACCAACAACAAACAAACAAAAACCTCCTAAAACAAAATTAAACACCCCCAAACAAACAAAACCTCACAAAAACAACCATAGAGATACTATGGTTGGTATTTCAAGAGTACCAACTGAAAATGAAACATTGTACCAGATGCTGTCACATTTCCCAGCATAATAGAAGTGAAAGATGCCAAAAAACAAAAAAAAAAAAACACCAAAAAAAACCCAAAAAACAAACCACAAACTAGAAAGATGCAGGTGAGCATTAACTTCTGGGGGAACACTTAAAGGTCCTGATGGTGGCGATGAGGAAATATCATTAAGTATCTGTTCTCTGAAATAAAAGGAAGTTGTAAACACAATGACAAAGGTGACCAAAGTGACTGTGGCATCTGAGAGCGTGCTATGCTCTGTTTGGAGGTGAACTAGCCTTCTACAATATTGTCTAAAGCAGAATAAAGGAAACACCTTCTGACAAATAAGGGAAGCACAGACTCAATTTCAAAAGGAAGATTGGTACTTCAACCACAATTCCTCAAGCTACCGCCTGTGGGTTAATTTTCATTCTGGAAACAGTAAACCACAGGATAATTTAATTTCTGTATCTCAGCCAGAAGAACACATACACACATTCTCCACTCAAGGAGGCAAGCCAAATGAATCAGGGGGAAATAAATATAAAACCAGTTTAGCCAACTTTCCACTGAATTTAGCAAAAAGCTCTGTAACAACCCTAGTAGCCACTGCCTTTAGATTTTCTTTCTATCTAAAAGGCTGGGTATTCTTTGCATTAATAAAAGATTGACAAACCCTGGAACAGAGTGTTAAATAGGAAAAAAAGAAAACAAATGATGTACCTCATTCAGCTGATAGATCTAAAGGTAGCATTTAGGCAACCACCATCTCAAAACGTTTGGGAATATCTTAGGTGTTATAGTATGCCATAGTAACAAGGAACTTCATCAAGGGTTTATGTAAGGTTTTATGTAAGGAAATAGAAGTCATGTCCAATTTAGATTTCAGCAAGAGTAGAGATCAGTCAGTTACCACTTCTGGTTTGAGTTGTTGCTGACTTTGCTGAGACAAAAAGCACAGATGAGTACAGACCAGGCATTGCTAGAAAATCTTGATTGACCTGGCAACACAGCATAATAAACTGACACAAGAAGGTTTTCAGCACTGCAAAAAAGGTAGGAGAACCAATACTATAGCATTTAAATTCATTCTCTCAGAAAGGAAAAAGGTTCAGGAAGAGTTTTGGTTTTCATGCCTTCCAGGAAGTGTTTCTAGTTGACAATGAAGCAACTGTATTCACCATCTTCAACAAGACTTGGTTGCTGAAATAGGCAACCCAAAGGCCTTCCACTGTAACTGCGGTTCCACCTTTGCTTAGGAGAAATAGAGGGGGGAAAAAAAAGTTCTATCTCCAAAAAAGAGGTATAAAAGAGCCTGGAAGGTTGTCTTGTGAAGACCAGGCCAAGTCTGTGGAGTGGTTTGCAGTAGGATGTCTTAGCTTAGAAATAGCTTCAACCAACGTGATGCTACTGTTTCCACATCCAGACTGGGTCTACTTAGTCAACTCATTCAACTCCTCAGTATTTCCAGTTCAAAGGTTGATGATACTACCAGTATGAGTTGAGGTCTGTCTGCACCCACTGGTGTGGTTGTGGTTGTGTGCCCACTTTGGTCCCTGTGGCTTGTGTTTACTATTGGCTCACTCTAGGCCTTCAAAGGTGTGCTGACAGTAGAAAACATCAATTACAAGGACTTAGTCTAAATCTAGAGGCCTAAAAGCCTTTGAAAGTAAGTTCCTTAGAAAGTACCAGGTATTAAGTGGTATTAAATTACAACACATTTCAAAAGAATTCAGCAGTGTCCAGAGATACTGGGAATTTCTGAGACATGTTAAGAAGGAAGCCTGGGGGACAATTCAGTTGTCCAAACATTGGCATCCAGTCATCATACAGGGCCTGTGGAAACCCTCCTGGACTCTGGCCATTGCTCCTGAGAGGTCTGGGCATGCTGGACCCATGCCATCCCTGGGTGGATGGCTTGCATGCCCCAGGTTATTAGAGGTGGGATTAGACACCTATGTTTGGCAACCAAATTACATCCTGTTGTGTGGGCCAAAATGAAGGGTTGCTAAAGGAACATGAAGAAAAACCTGACTAAAAAATTCCTCTCCTCAGCAGGGCTCAAGGGAGAAATCATAGAATCATAGAATGTTTTGGGCTGGAAAGGACCTTAAGATCATCTAGTTCCAACTCCCTGCCATGGGCAGGGACACCTCACACTGTACCAGGTTTCTCAAAGCCCTGTCCAGCCTGGCCTTGAACACTGCCAGGGACGGAGCATTCACAACTTCCTTGGGCAACCCATTCCAGTGCCTCACCACCCTCACTGTGAAGAACTTTTTCCTTATATCTAAGCTCAGTCTCCCCTGTTTAAGTTTGAACCCATTACCCCTTGTCCTATTGCTACAGTGCCTGATGAATAGTCCCTCTTCGGCATCCTTATAGGCCCATGTCCTACAGGATGTCCTACAGTTCCATGTCCTTCTTATGTTGAGGACACCAGAACTGCACACAGTACTCTGAGTGGTTTCTCATGAGAGCAGAGTAGAGGGGCAGGATCACCTCCTTTGACCTCCTGGTCACACTTCTTTTGGTGCAGCCCAGGATACGGTTGGCTTTCTGGGCTGCAGGTCCACACTGCTGGCTCATGTCAAGTTTCTCATTGACCAACACCCCCAAGTCCTTCTCCACAGGACTGCTTTCACATCATAGGTCTTCAAGGAGCACTCCACCCTGGACAGGCAGGGCTGTGAAGCCTTTTCATGCCCTCAGTGGCATGTGGTCACTGAGAAGTAGACTGGTTCAGAAAGGAGGATGTTTCTCATTTCTAGAATGTTCAGCTCTTCATCTGCTGACGTTTTGAAAGAGCTTCAGGATTGTTATCTGGAAGGAGAGACAGAAATGCAAACAGGTACATTTCGTGTGAAGCACAACAACTAAGCATTCACTTTTCATATCCATACTTTTGGTTTTTGATAGACTGGGTTTTTGCAAGCATAAAATCCCCATTTCAAAATGGAATTTTCTTACATAATGCTTAAAGTAACTTGCCAAAATCTGCAAGTCAAGCTATGCTCACAACTTCATGAGACCAGGAAGCAGAACGGTTCAGTGACTTCTGAGTAAATTCCTTGAAAATATGTCCAAGAAAAACGAGTTAAAACTGGAATAGGCGTAGGGAATATCTGCTAGAGCATTCTGGCCCTATGAGAGAAGGCAATTATAGTAAACATAAATTTCATTCTGTGTTTGACGTAAGTATTTATCGAGGAGTAAATACATATAAATAGCCAGCATTTAAGTTAGAAAAACAAAGCTTTAAACCAGGAAAATGTAAACTCATCAGGAATTCACTTAGGCTGGAAATTGGAAGAAATTCTCTAAAGTAGAGGATAGGTTCTGCTACAGCTTTTCTTTAGAAAGAACTGGGACAGCAAAAAATCTAAGCCATTAGAATTGTTTTCTGAAGAAACTACAGTTGTATGAGCAACCTGCATGTAACTACACAGTTCCTATCTCACCAAAAAGATTCATCCTCCCTTTGGAATCTGTTGGCCAGTTTTAATTAAAGTTGATAGAAAACAATAGCTTTAAAAGGTAATTATATTCCTACAGTTTTCCTTAAAATAGAGGGTAGGTAGAGTAGAGAGAACCCATATGAGAAACAACTGAGGGAAAGGCTTTAGTGTGAACTCCTACCTTACTAGTCACCAGCATGCCCCTGGGCTCACTAAGGCATTTAAATCTTACAGATGATCACCTATGGGAAAGGCATCGA
The DNA here is from genome assembly GCF_000696875.1 of Nestor notabilis. NCBI lineage: Eukaryota > Metazoa > Chordata > Aves > Psittaciformes > Psittacidae > Nestor > Nestor notabilis. Next base: position 2,692 of record NW_009932371.1, on the reverse strand, counting down.
GCTGAGCTCGCACTTCCTCAGACACAAACCCCTGACACTACGTAGGAAAACAGGTTTCCACAGTTCCTGTTGTCACAGCACTACACTTCTAGCACTGGAGCTTGATACATAGTGAAAGGCATTGAACAAGGCGTCTGTCTGCAGGACTGTTTTTGATGACTTGACCGAGAGAAAGCATTTTCTGACCCTGTCACTCCTGCTGTGTGAAATTTCATCCTTGCATGACCTCTAGGATTACAACATGTGTGAGGATTTACCCCTCATATAGGTGACAGATTGACACCTTCAGCTGCATCATATTTTGAACTGTTTGAATTAGATCTGCTACTAACAGTGGGGGGTTTTTTGTTGGTTTTTTTGTTTGTTTGTTTTGTTTTTTGTTATATCAATGATAAATATTTATGAATTTGCCCCCATCTGGATGTATTATTTCAAACACACTGACATTTTTTCAAAGTCTGTACTGTTCTAAGAAATTACAGGTACAGGAGAGATTACCTCTTGGGTGGTTTTCTGTTTCTCAATTATGAAATATTTCTGTGGCAACTTCAACAATAGTTTTCATAGAACAGGAAAAACAAAGAGTTTATTTTTAGGTTCTCATTTGGTATATCCTATCCCTTAGGGCTGTGCCTATTTCCTCTCTTAATAAGCCTCATCCATCTCACCAAAATGATGGACATCTTAACTTTGTTGCGGCTGAATCCAGTGCAAAGCCTAAATTCACAAGCACACGTTGTATTTTGCCATGAGGATGCCGGACATGTACAGACATAGGTGGCTGCAAGGAAGGGATCCTTCCTATTTTTAAGCCATTCCCAACAGAGGTCCAAGAAGCTTGGCTAACTTGTTTTTCCATGGCTTGGTGACAGAAGTCTCAGTAAGCATTGTCTGATAGCCGGTGACCAGCTGTCATCAGAAAGGCAGGAGAAACATACTTGTAACATGACAAATTGACTTCTGGTGTCAAGCCTGAAAATCCTTTGAAAGCAGAAGGTGGCTGGTGTGTTGAATGCACTCTTGTGCTCGGACAGCTTGTGGCAACCTTGCCGCTGTTACCACTTCTGTGTCAGACGTGCTTGCTGTTTCTCGGTGTATGCTGCAGCTGTGATATCTCGTAAGCAGAACCTTTTCTCTTTGTGGTCCTCTCCCAGTGGACTCCTAACTCCCGACCTGGACTTGTGAGTGCACCCTGGCACCGATGCTGAATAACAGCAGTAGGAACAGCAGCAGTAATAATAAAGGAATCTTTACTTAGCACTTCTCCTGTTCGGAATGTAGGTACTTACGTGATCTCTGTTATACAAATCGTGAGCAACTTTGTAGATTATCAGCAGTATTTAGACAACTACATCCCTCATTCTGATGGGAGTTAGGCACTTCAATGCCTTTAAGGATTTGTGCCTCTGGGGCTTATTCCAGATAACAGGAGTCTGTGGCAGAGTCGGTGGGAGATAAACTTGAATTGCCCACATCTAAGGTCTGGGGGAAGGGCAGGCAGTACCACAAGGCAGAGAGAGCACAGCTTTTCCTGCCTACAGTATGCCTGGCCTCCATAGAAAGTCTGGAAAGAGCCTGAAGAACTGGCGTGCTGACAGTGTTAAAAATGACTGTATCTGAGGTTAGCTGGGAGCTAAGGATCATGGACCAGAGTTGGGCACGGTGCTAGAAACTGCAGATCCAAACCTGTACCTCTGTGGAAGGAAGCAAGGGTGCAGGGATAGAGCTGTAGGATTGGAAGGCCACCGGTGAAACTCATCATCATGCACAACCAGCTGTAGTCAGATGGGAGCACCTGGCAAGCTACTGGAAACCCGGATGACCTGTTTTACTTTGGGGGTTTTGTTATCACAGAAATGAAGACACAAAAATTGGCCAAGATTTAGGACTTCTTAAAAGAATCCTGCTCTTGACCATGGGAAATCCTGTTCTGTTTTATATGGAAAAGATTCATAATCTTTCTTGAAGGTTCCCCATATCCTCTTTCCTTAAAATACCTTTAAATCAGCCTATCTACATGTGTGAAGAGGAATAGTAGGTTGTCTTTTTGATGGCAAGCAGGCACATTTAAAGAAAATGGTTTGCATTTTCTCCTAATGAGCCACTTTCAGTCATTAGTCGGCCAAAGTGATTCCATCCTGCAGACAGACAGCTGCCAGAAAACAGCCAAAGCAAGAGCCTGACCCTGCTGCTCTTGGTGGACATAGACTTTTCCTTGAAAATGGAGTTTGTATCCCATTAAGAAAGGCAGGAACTCACCTTTCATATGACCTAGTAAGACAGTTTATAAGAACTATTTTAAGACCAAGAATTGTTCTTTTAAAACCTCTTTTTAAGGAAAGATTAAATCTTTAAGAACTATTTAACAAATGATAGCATCAGCAATATTGAATGAACCCATATATTCAAGGATCCAAATACCCTCTTTCAGACTGACAACCTTCTAGAATAGGAATAAAGTGTTTTCAGCCTTTATTACTGATTTCAGGGAAAGAAAGCCATGATATTTTTAAAGCCCCTGACAGGAAAGCATGTCTCTCAAACTGCTTTTGGAAACACCGCCCCTCTTCTTCAGATGTTACTTATCTTTTCCTGCTAAGAAACTGCTGGGACGTGCAGCTGGCCCGAGCACCGTGTGCCCTGGGCCTCGGCCCGGCGGAGAGCCCCTCCGGCTCCCACGGGGGAGCACCGG
>NW_009932370.1:0-13251 GCF_000696875.1 Nestor notabilis | reverse complement strand
GGGGGGGAGGGTGGTGTCTGTCCCTTTTATTTTCCCTTTTTAGGTTTCTTCAGATTTTTTCCTATAGCTTTAATATTAAGCTTGTAAAATCATAAGTAGTTTGAAACATTTTTCCTCTTCATTTGAACTTCCATTTCATTAATACCTGCTCAATAACCAAGACTTTGCATGATTTACCCTCACTGTGTACTAGCTTAGATTTTCTTAAAGGCTTATAGGCATGTAGATTTGACTTTTTCTAACAGACATCTTTTTGGTGGAAAGGTGTATGGAATACTTCCTTGACTTACAGAGATGGAGAAAAATAACATAAGTGCATCTCACTGTGGTTCTAAAATGAAAGTCTGCTTTGATGCGGGATATTAGAATGCATATGAGAGAGCACTGTTCTTGTCATAAAAGCTGTCAGCTGAGCTTTCATTACCTAATCACAAAAAATGACATCTGGACAGAGGCAAAGTCAGAAGAATAGATGAAGAGGAGTTGAAAATCACTAGATCAGAGGAAAAATTAAGGTAAAACTGTGACCAAGAGGTGATAAATGCCAAAGACAAGGGGAGTAAATTTCCCTGCCAAGGGATATAACCATGAATAGCAAAGAATTCAGGTCTCTATGGCCTACAGATAGAATGTTTTCTGTATGAGACAAGTCATAAATTTATCTATCTGTGTCAAAATGGATAAGAATGTGTGCATCCAAGTCTCTGAGCTCCTACAGCTACACAATGGAGCACTGCAGTGTCCAGGGCTAGCACTCAGGGCAGCATTGCTTGAGGCTAAAATGAAATTAGCCACATGGGCCTGGTACCTCTCCTACAGAAATAAAGTGGAAGCCTTCCACTCCCATTCATGAGAGCTAGATTAGGCCTGATGATACTTATTTCTGAGATCCAGTACACTAACCATGCTCAGTATTACCCTTTTGTTACGAATCCACTTTATACCTAAGCTTTTAATTTACAAGACATGTGACTCCAAAACCTACCATAAGAAAAGGTTTTCTACCTTTGCTTCTCCATCCAGCTTCATGGGCCCCAAGTATAAATTAAAGCTTCAAGTAATTCAGATAATATTCTGAGTCTTCTTTGCATTTATGTCTGTCAAGTATTGGAGAAATGTATTTTACAAAGAGGAAAGATGCACAGTAAACAAGTGAACCATAGGTCCTCATAAACTGAATCATACAAAATGAATAGTATGGGTTGAGATGAAATACCAGGGAAGTTGTGGAATAGAAGGAATGATTTTGGATTTACAAGTCAACATTTTAGCATATAACTATAAGCAACAACCCACCCAGAAGTTATATTCATTCCTGGATTTTGTTATGTAGTTAGAAAAACACAGTGATGTTAACACTTTGTGGAAGCAACAGGCTCCTCTTCTTGCCAACTGTTGCATAAGTTATTAATAGTTGGGAGGGGAGATATTGTACAAAGACCCTATGAATATCACCTCTATTCACATATAATTAGCATTTTACATACAAAAATAACCTTTTAATATCTATCTGATCAAAAACTGGAAAGGGAGCAGATTGTAAATCTTGTGTTTAATGTTGTATTTTAAGGACTAGCAAAATATCTCTAGAAGCACTGTTTTACCTACAAAAAAGATGTCACTGCTTTAAAGAGGCTTGGCCAAATCAGCTGCTTAAATCTTAACTCTGTTAGGCAGAAGGCTGAAGGATAGTTTGTCACTATCTTACACTATAGTGTGTCTGTAACAGGTACAATTCCAGCTGCTTTCATTCCTGTTGAGCTGGCGTTCAAGAATTAACTACAATAATGGAAAAAGCTTCTTTGTTAATTTGTAGTCCAACTAATTGTTTCATGATTTATGAGTTCAAACTTTCAACAAACAGGAACACAGCCAAATTCTTTTCAGAAACTACCTGCTTGAAAATAGGTATTGCAAGGGCTTCAAAAGGTGGTTTTCTGATCTAGTAAATAGAATGAGATTTTATATTGGAAGTGGACAATTATTTTTAATATTACAACGAAATCTTTTTTCTGCCTTAAATCTTGGGACGGAAAAAAAGTTGCAAAAATAATGTTTCAGAAACATTGTCAGCTAAATGCAAATCTTAGAGTGAAAATGTCTGCTTTCTAAAAAGAACTAGAGATTAGATGATGCCTTTCTGGGGATGAGGAAGGAAGTGTTCTTAAAATAAAATGGGGCTAGTTCCACTGACTTATTTAACTATGGTTTAGAAATCATAGAATCATAGAATAGTTAGGGTTGTAAAGGGCCTTAAGATCATCTAGTTCCAACCCCCCTGCCATGAGCAGGGACACCACACACTAAACTATGCTGCCCAAGGCTCTGTACAACCTGGCCTTGAACACCGCCAGGGATGGAGCATTCACAGCTTCCTTGGGCAACCCATTCCAGTGCCTCACCACCCTCACTGTAAAGAACTTCTTCCTTATTTCTAATCTAAACTTCCTCTGTTTAAGTTTGAACCTGTTACCCCTTGTCCTACTACAGTCATTGATGAAAAGTCCCGCCCCAGCATCCTTATAGGTCCCCTTCAGATAGTGGAAAGCTGCTATGAGGTCTCCACGCAGTCTTCTCTTCTCCAGGCTGAACAGCCCCAACTTTCTCAGCCTGTCTTCATATGGGAGGTGGTCAATCCCCCTTATCATGCTCGTGGCCCTCCTCTGGACTTGCTCCAACAGCTTCAAATGTGTCCAAAGACTTCAGTGATCATTCAAACTAGCCCAAACACTGAATATCATGTTGTAATGTCATCCATTTGCCAGTGAATGCTCTGTTGCATTCAATCACTATACTCCAGGTTGACTCAAATACAATTGTCAGGTGCAGAACCTGAAACATCCTGTTGAAAGGCAGCTTCTTATTTTTCTTTTATTTTTAAATACCACCCAAACAATTATCAGAGTAGCTATTTTTCTTTATTCCTTGCCCAGAAATGTAAATGGAGACATAGTAATAGCGGAGGTACATATGTAGTCAGTACAGAGTGATCCAGTTTGTCTGCTATAGGAAGAATGAATCAGAAAGAGGTTTACACATTTCTGTGAAAATGCCTGGACAACGAGAAGTGATAGCACAGCAATAAGGAAAGCAATGTGCACTTATGACTGCCATCTGTAAAAGCTGCTACTAGTCATTGATTTATTAAGCTAAGCTGGTAGCAAAAGAAGAGACAACCTATAAGTGCAGCCTGGTGATTCAGGGCACACCTCTAGAAAAGGGAACAGTCATAAGTTTCACACCTTCTCTAACACACAAGTAAATAGGACTGCAATAGGTAAAATAGAGTTCTTAGTGAGGACTACAATATAGAGCTGTCTTTCATGTTCCCACCAAGTAACATCCCTTAAAAAAGCAATAAATACTGGGTTATTAAAACAAATCCTCTGGAGATAACAAAACAAAACAAAATATAAAAAAAAACAACAAACAAAACCAAAACAAAACAAAACAAAAAAAAAAAAACACCAGAAAAGAATAGAAAACAAAAAAGGAAAAGAAGAAAAAGAAGCTGAAAATCATCCAGAACATGAATTTTCTTTTCCTTTTCTTTTTTTTTTTTCTTTTTCATGGAACAGAATGAATGTTTTGAAGCAGGATAACTAATCAGAAGGTAAAGGTACTGGTGCTCTGATAGCAAAACTTGTTTTCAACTGCAGCTTTTGGTAACTGTTGCTTAGGTAAGAATTGTCTGGGTTTTGAAATATAAGTGTGTACGTTCTGGCAGTGTGAATCAATACATTTATCTGCTGCTTTTAATATGACTGTAGAAGCTAAACATCAAAACCATATTTCAGTATTGCAAAGGTGCTAACATTAATGACATTTAGAAGAAATATAGTTAAAAGTATTTCTTAGTTTAGGAAATCAAGGCACTGATGGCTTGCTTATTTGCATATAAATTACATTAAAAATTGTTAACCAAGACTTTCAGCCCCACAGAACATGAAATCTACAGGAAGGTTTGGTCATATTTGTGTTTCTAGGTGACAACTTGGGCTTCATTAGAAGTCTGAATATTCAATATCAGTCAGACACTTAATTACTGGAATTATTAATTCCGAGGTCCCTTAAGTCACTCACTTTGGATGTCTGCATCTTCCCGTAAGTGTCCTTTGCTGATTAAGTCACACAAAGGTGGTGAGAGAAGCTGTGAAATAACGGCAGACTTCCTATGAAAGCATAAAACCCCCAGAGTTTGGCGAATGTAGTAAATAAATAGTCTGCATAATTGTATGCCAGTATGAAGTAGAGATGCAGAACAGAGCTACAGAGAACCACATAACATTTTTCCAAGTGCAGTCTTACATCCTCTATCCACAGTAGATTTACATCCTGAAGTGACAAAGATCTCTCTGGGCACTGGAGAAATATTACCCAAATCTGAACTCTTTTGAAAAAGAAAGACATTCTAATTACTTTAATCATCACAGACGTGAGAAAAGTAATTTTTTAAAAGTATTCAATAACTTTAATTTTTTGCATTTTTTTATGTTAACTGCTTTAACTTCTTTCTATTAGTCTCTGCAGTGGAAATGCATAGAATTTCAAATGGCTCTTTGAAATGCATTTGAAACTATTTTTTGTGCTGACCCCTTGCTTGCATATTAGGTCATAATCTAGCAAATATTTAAGAGTGTTCTTACTCTGATTAACTGCACCTAGTGCCAAAGGAACACATTATGCTAAAGACTGAAATGTTAGTAAAGAAGTAATGTTCTTTATAAGTTCGGGTAAGATAATAGGGGGGGAAAAAAAAAAAAAAAAAAGACAAAAAAAGCCCCAACCAAAAAACACCACCAAAAAACACCTCTTGGGCAGAAAGCCCCTTTTTCAGATCTGCTGAACATGTTTGCAAATCTTTTTCAGTATTAGAATTACTTGGCATTTAGTCAATTCTCACTCTTCTTTCAATAGACTATCTATTACTGTACAGAGTAATCAAGTTTATCTTACTGACTTAAACTCTGTCTTCAGTCTTATTGCCCTCTCCCATTAAAACAGGTATTACAGATTGCTTGATATACTGAGAACAAACAAAAGAAATTTCTAGGTTTGTTCTCCATTCATGTTTCCCATGCTTTTTCTGTCTTCTTTTTAAATATTGTTTCAGTGCCTGTCCTGTTCCTTTCATGATTTTTCATTATACTATTGCACAGGTAAATGGAATATGTATTGTCTTAATATTTTTTAAAAATACTAACACTATACCATTTTAGTTATGCTAAATCACCTACACAATAGATCACTCCAGAAAGTGTATCTAGCACTAAAGCAATTATATTAAGTATATTCAAGTAGAATAAGTATGATTAATCATTCTATTCTTCCATGACTGTTTAGGGATTTGAAAGCTCTTGCTTAAGTGTTAGGATAAAAAGTTCAATGTTTTTATAAAAGTGTTGCCTTTTAAAATATATATCCAACTGCACACATTAAAATAAGCACAAGCTGCCATTCAGGTTCAGCAAGGATGCAAACGCTATTCTTATATGCTTACAAAATGTAGTGGAAAATGTTATAGCTAATTAAATGATTTTAAAAGAGTTCTGCTTTGTTACCCAAACACAGTCTCAAGTGCCATAAAACACCCAAATGTATTTATGCAAGCAGTGAAATCTGCTTTTATAAGTTCTGTCTTCACTGGTTTTTTCTTCACTAATGTTTTATACTCTTACTTTAGGAAAAAACGTGTAAACACACAGGCTAAAACTTACGTCACATACATAGAATGTTAAACAAAACTTGTACATAAATAATATGAATTTGCAAATAACAAACCTTAGAATCTTTAAAGAACAATTCTCTTATTAAAAGATACTGTCTTTTAGAAGAATAATGCATAATCAAGTCAACAAACTCTGTAGGACATTTCCAATACAGATGTGTATATAATAACTACATTATTAAATATTAATGGTAAAAAATATGATAACTTAAGCTTCTTATTTCCTTTAAAAAAACTTTAGTCACTTCTACGTAACATGAAGAAGGATACTTTAAGTAATTTAAGCATTGTATTCTCCTTCACTCTCAAGGACTTTTTTTCCCAAAGATAAGAGATTCTATATAAAAATAAGATTGTTTGAACTCACTGGAAATAGATTTTCAATTCTTATTCAAGTCTTGAGAGTAAGAAATGGCTAAGAGAGTTTATTTTCTTTCATTCTTTCACTTTGAGAATACCTGAAAACTCTCTGCAAGAACAATGCCTATTAAAAATCAACTGGTACGTCATTAAGCAAACTATACATCCATTCACGTGCTGGGGATCTTAGAACTAAAGATGACAGTTATTTTTTTGCTCTTCTTCTCACATCCTTCTACCAGTTACACTTTTTCCTGAAAATATGCATGTGCTACTGGAAAAAAACTTAACCCCTAAGAAAGTATTGAGCTAACAAAAGAGTGAAAAAACCCTAATTCTGCAGCCAGTCTAGTATGAAACAGGAGTACTTTTCTCCTCTGTAAAAGACAAACGGGTTGGGAAGAGGCTACGAAATTCAACCACTAGTATTCCTTCTGCTCCTACTTTATAACATTTATCAAAGCTTGTCGTATTCAGTGGTCAGCAAGCAACAACAAGGAAGGTGAAGAGAAGAGAGAATTTTAAAAAAAGGTACATTTAAATATCAAGGGGAAGCAACTTCCTGATTAAGAGGATTGGTGGGATTTCAATGGTGCTACTTAAAATGAGGCTGCTGTGCATTTCTGTAGCACTGATTTTTTTTTCTTTCCTATAGTAATTAATTAAATACAGAAATGTTACAGTAATTTAATACAGAATATTTTAATGTTTCAAAAAACAGATTACATTATATTTTGCTATCCCAGAAAAGTTATATGAAGTTAATTTAGAAGAAAAGAAATGGTAAGATTTTATTTTGAAATAAGTTCTTTTCTTCCCCCCATCATATAAAGACAGTGGTTTGTGTGACTATTTTACCTCAGTTTGTACACCCTTGAGATGGTTTTAGACCATTGAATAAGATTACTTAAAGATTATAGGTTTTCAGGTTACTTCAGATAGTCCAGAAGATTTTTCAGTAGTATGTTCAAACTTGGTATTTGAAAATTGGCTCATTTCCATAGGTTATGATTTAAATTACAGTCTCCTAAATCTGACAGTGAGGGAGACTTATGCTAATAGTCTCTCTGGACACATACACAAAGAGATTGCAGTAACTTTATTATCATTTCTAGCTTTTGATTTTTCTAATATTTTTCTTGAATTATGTAAATTATTATGGTAAATATGGTTATTTTTTCATAATGCTATCTACAACATTATAACCTAATGAGATCCCAGAGATGTTTGCCCTTGAATAAATTTAAATTTACTAAAGCAGTTACTGTATTGGCATGTTCTTTCTTATTATTCCAGTCAATGTATTTTTATTAATTGATTACATTCTCTATGTGTTTTTATTAATTTACCTTCAAGTCTTCAGCATTCAATTAACAGACAACTGGTAGTCAGCCTGTCACCCTGTGAAGATGACCTAGCACTGGCACAGGTTACTCAGTAAGGTTGTGGAGTCTCCATCACTGGAGATATTCAACAGCTGCCTGGACAGAGTCCTGGGCAACTGGCTCTAAGTGGCCCTGCCTGAGCAGGGGGAGCTGGACAAAGTGACCTTCAGGGGCCCTTTCTATACTTAGGTTTGCTCAGGAGTTATCAACTGAGGTATTGTCCTGGGTTCAGCTACAGCAGTCATTTTTTCTCCTTCTTAGTAGCTGGTGCAGTGCTGTGTTTTTGACTTTCAGTCTGGGAACAACGCTGATAACACCGATGTTTTTAGTTGTTGCTAAGTAATGTTTACTCTGACCAAGGACTTTCTCAGTCTCATGCTTTGCCAGAGAGGAGGGGAAGCCAGGAGGAAGCAGAGGCAGGACACCTGACCCAAACTGGCCAAAGGGGTATTCCACACCACAGCACGTCATGCCCAGTATAGAAACTGGGGGGAGTTACCCGGAAGGCCCAGAGCGCTGCTCGGGTCGGGCTGGGTATCGGTCGGCGGGGGGTGTGCGGGTGTGTCCTTTTCCCTTGTTATTCCTCTTATCATTATTACTGGTAGCAGTAGTGGTTTGTATTATACCTTAGTTACTGGAGAGCTGTTATCTCAACTCGTGGGAGTTACATTCCTCCGATTCTCCTCCCCATCCCTCCGGGAGCAGGGAGAGGAAGGAAGGGGGGGGGATTGAGCGAGCGGCTGTGTGGTCCCAAGTTGCCGGCTGGGCTTAAACCACGACAGGTATATAACCAATTTAGTTTTTCTTAAAGAATTTAAGTTTGTATATTCGACCTGTGGAAATTCGTAATGGACAGTGAAACAAGTCCAAGGTAATGGATCGATTTCTGTACTGGTGCACTTTCTGCTCCTTTACATGTGGAAATTCTGTTGTGGTGAAATCTATCAACCGGTCTTTGGAGAAAAAATAGGTGAAAACAATCAGGGTAGGTACAGCATATATAAAACTGAGAAGAAAAATGAAGGCAAAAGAGTGTTCACTGTCACAACGTAGCACAGACAGATGCTGTATATCCACAGTAACATTTTTGTAATAGATCCGGAAATCCTCAGACTAGGCTGACCAATTTTACAGCTATTCTAAAGTGGTATTACTAATTGTTACGTTTAGTGATTGCATGGTAACAATTTCCCATTAAACAAAGAAGTAAAACACTACACAAAAAAGGCAGAAAAGAATCTTGGCTAAAGGTTCTTGGGAACATGCGTGCCACACTGAGATTTTGGAACCAAAACCAAACAGGTATGGTTATTTCCATTACCAGAAAGGGGCAAAGTAACTAACTGAAGAGTCATCTACTCTAACTTCTGAACATTAGATCACCTTTAAAGATACAGGGAAAACCCATGTCCAGAAAATCAGCCTATAAAGTAGCATCTATGAGTTTCTGAATTTGGAAATAAATTTTAAGTGCCCAGTTTGTGAATTAATGGTTTAAAATTAAATAAATCCACCAGTCAGACTAAAAATATGGTCTTAAAGCAGAACTTCTTTGTCCAAAGCAGACTTTCAGTGAATTTGGCTAATCTGGAAGATATCTGAGAGTGTGAGGGTCAGAAAAAAGTATTTGTACATTCATAAGCATACATCAAAAACATGTACACATACTAAACAATATAACATTTTAAGGCCCTTGTGTATTTTAAAAAGTTCTGTCACAACAGTTTTTGCTCTTTTCCACAAAATAATCCACAAAAGAAAATAATCACACTATTCCAATAAAAATGCATTCAGAAAAGCAACAGAACCCTTTCCTTGTTAGCATTTCACAATCCACTAACTGCAAACGTTTCTGCATTTTATCTGACAATAATAATATATACTCCTTTTATTTTCAGCTTTACTAAGTCAGTAAGAGTCTTTTTAGAAAAACTAACATGTGATGAGAACTATAAACAGAAGCTGATATTAGATGCCAAGCATTGTTGGATGTTTATACAATACGATTTGCAGATCAATACACAACTAGTATTTTACAGTGAGGTGGAATATAGAAGCTGTTTCATTTTTCTGTTATACCTCCTGTTATGTTTCTCTTCTTTCTCCTGGTTTTCAGGAGAAAGTCTTTGCAATGGGATATAGCCTCTTCTGATAAAAATCCATATAAATCAATTAAAGTTTATGAAACTAGCCAATTTTTGTTTGCTATATGTGCAGCTCAAAATGAGCTTTCCTGTATTTTTTTTTTAATTCAAAATCAAAAGTAGGCATCTTGAAGTAGAGGATTTATCAGTAGTCTGTCTTGATTTTCTTTGTCACCTGCCACAATGACATGGAATGACAATACTATATATTCTTCTTTTTGTCTCTATTCCTCTTACTCATCTTTTCAGTCAAGGATGGCTGAAAAAGGAAATATGAAAAGTTGACTATAAATTCACAATTCTTAGGGTTACCAAGCAAAGACTTAAAGAATCTTCCATCTGTCCTAACAGCTGGAGACTTAGTCAGAGCCCTGGCAGGAACTGTAATTTTTTCTTCCTATTTTTTTTTTTTTCTTTGGTGGAAGATGGAAGAGGTCCATAATTTACCATGATTGCTTTAAGAAATGATGGTGTGTAATGAGACATTCTGGCATTTTATTCTTTAAACACTGAAGGAATAGGAAGTGTTGTGGTCTGCCCATGCTTAATGAGAAGTAGTATATAATAATAGATCTGAAAATTGCTCCAAGAAAATGTTCAGAAAAACAGAATTATCATATTCCTCTGTTAAACATTATATAAGGAAATAACTATATTCCTTTTCTTTTGCTCTTTCGTGCCTGGTCACAAACAAATAGCATAGGAATAAAATTAACCCAGATCTGGAAGCCAAATGCTCTTGTGTGGGGCTGAGGGGTGGAGGTTCAGGTGAAAAAAAATATTGCATTTCTAATAAATTAAAATATATCATAATTATCTTTGATTTTTCCTAGTTTAAATGTATAAATAAGCAATCAAAAATTTCTTTCTATATTTCTGTAACAACATTTTTGTATTCTCTCTTTCTCAAGTTCAATAAGAATGATGAAAAATGTCACTCGTGAACACTGCAATATATGGTACCTACAGCTGCAAACACCTCTTTTACAGTGAGTTTCTGCAATCTGTATTTGCAGCAAATAATGTTGGTCAATGTATAATTTCATCAAATTTGCAAGAATGTTTTATAAGATTATTCAGTCACCTGAAGGTAGTCAAATCTTGCCTTTTGTGGTTTCCTTTTAGCATGAATATTTGAAAGGCTATTTTGAATGTTAGAGATAAAGATGTTTTATGGAAATTTTGGGACAATGGGGGTTCAAATCACTCTGGAGAAAAAATCTGATGAATAAAGAACCAGAAGAGTACTTCTTTCAGAATTAAACCAGCATTGTTCTAAAGTCGATAAAAGCACCGGAATGTCTGAATGATATATTGCTAGTCAGAATACTTTGTGCTACAGTACTTCCACTAAATAGAGTTAAACGTACTAATTAAAAAGCCAGGTCAGTCAGGTCAAGGTTTAATTACCTTTCTGCTACAGACCATTTGTCTTATAGTCACAAAATATTATCCAGGGTTTTCTTTAATGCAAGCTTCAAAATAATTTTTATCATATTCAATAATAATGTATGGCAATCACAAGAAGGATCATACTATATCAGTTGGAAAGAAAGAGGACATGACAGGGAGGCATTACTTTTTTATTTTCTTTCCTTTCTCCCCTCCTCCCCCCTTCATTGCTTAAAAAAGAAGGTGATAAGCTTGTGCACATATGCAAACCAAAGGCATATATACCTATCTTTTCATACTTCTATATATACACACATAAATCCATTAAAAGACCAATTTTTTGTCTTTAGTATTTGACTAATAATATTTTTAGTAAAAAAATATTTCTCTGTGCCTATTTCTGAAAACATTCTTTTTTTTCCAAGTTTTCCTTTCTAATGTGCAGGGGGAAAAGCCTTTGCATCCATCATCAAACATGATGTAGTAGCCTCAGTCAGATTGTAGAGAATATTCAAGATACCCTGAAGCCTAATGTGATTTAGAATATAACTTCAAGTGTCTTTATGAAAAGAGTGCAGAAATGCAAACATATATTTTACTATGTTCTTAGAAAGAAGTTAAATATTTACCACACATAAACAAGCTTGATGTTTTTTCCATGCAACACAAAAGTTTTTTTTCCTCAACACTGCTTCTTCTGTTAACAAAAATAAGCTATCATTTCTTGCAGGGGGAACCTCACTAAAACTGCTGGTGTGCACTGAATAACCAACGTCTTATGGTACCGAATCAAAAAAAATGACCACAGCCATTATGCTTGATCGTGCATCAGTTCCCAACATTTCATTGCACAAGCTGTGTATGTATCTGTAATGTCAAACAGATATTTTAATCAGACTAATTCTAATTAATTTAAACCATCAGAAAAAAATGTTTTATGCTTACTATTTTATGTTGCTGGCAGGAAGTACAACTGACTTTTGAAACTACAAATCACTGAATATATGTATAAGATCTCAAGGCCTGAAAGGAGACAAAGTAAAGATTTCATCATATGCATACTTTTGACTCACTCTTTTCAGACTTCATTTCAACCTTTTAACATAAGTCTACATCACTTCATTTCAAGAAATATTAGAAAAAAAAGGAGTGTAGTTGCCCTTGGATGTTCGGTGTACTGTAACTGCAAGAAACCAATGTTTGATACAAGCAAAACCTAAAAAAAAAAAACCAAAAACCAAAAAAACAAAAGAAAGAAAATATTCAAATAATAAAACCCAGCTGAGTCTACCTGGCTTTGTTTTGAAAAGTTTGCTTTATCATGCATACTTATATAAATTTGGGGAAGGATCAAAGTAAAGCCCACTAAGATAATAGGCAGATAATCCAGTTTGCTGAAGATTCACTACATAAAGGCTTACTTATTAAGTCTAAAAATTGATTAGATTTCCCCATTAAAAACAAAATAAAAACATTAAGCATTTTGTGAAGTAATGAATTAAAAGCCAAGCAAAACTCTTTGCTTAAAACTTATAAGGATTAAAGCTATGTATTCACATTTCCTAGCATTTAATAACTTACCCTTGAAATAAAAACCTCAACTTTCAGGCAAGATAAGTTGTTACTTTTCCCATTTACAGTCAGATAAATAATAACAAAGGATAAATAATTAAGCAGACAAATATCTTATTGAAGATACAGAGCTGGTTAAAGATATTACTTCTATTTGCATTACAGGAATTTTTACTTCTATACCTCTTGCAGTATAAAATATTCTGTGAGTAGTTCAGACAAGTCAAGCAAATTAGTCAAATTAGCTTTTACTTTATAAACTTAGCCAGCTGACTTCATGTAAACGAGGTTACAGACTGCTCCTCTGATCCTTCTACCGTCACAGCTGAAGATGACAGGCATATGGGTGATGTTAAAAACTTTAACTGAAGCAGCTGTTTGAAAAATGAGCACCTGTTGATGGCAAAAGGGTAGGTTCTCACCTTCATTATTTTGAAATATGTGGCTAAAAATTTTCAGTGTATAATGAAATCTAGAAATCTTTAAGCTCTATGTGTGGCTCAAATGTGCAAACAATCCCACAACTTTTTGACTTCACGCACAGACTGAAGTCGATGAGTGTGATTTGAGAATAAAACATACTCAAGGTGGAATCAAAGAATTCAAAAGCAGACCGAGACATACTACTGGTAATAATGCGGGATAGAATCATAGAATCATAGAATAGTTA
>NW_009932369.1:1740-2026 GCF_000696875.1 Nestor notabilis | reverse complement strand
GTTAAAAAAAGGATAGAACAGTGGTGCCATACTCAGAGGTTTGGTTATTTAGAACATGGGATCTGATTTGGGAGGCCAGGTCTACTGGAGGCTGGTGGAGCTGGTCTGACAAGGGGAAGAGCTGCTTTGGTAGGAGAGACTTGCCAGGCTGGTCAAGAAAGCTTTAAACTAGATGTGTTGGGGGAGGGGGGCATCTATCCATCCCAACACTCCCAGTCAGTTGCCAGCACCTGTAATAAGTGCTTTGGGCGATGTGGAGAGATTTCAGCTGCTCCAAACATCGAGT
>NW_009932369.1:499-1095 GCF_000696875.1 Nestor notabilis | reverse complement strand
TGACAGGCTGGAGAGTATGGAACTCTGTCTGGGGACAGGTGATGAGTCAACAGAGAGCTTATGGATCAGGGTCAAAGGGAGAACAGCAGTGGGGGATGTCACCATGGGGATCTGTTACAGGTCTCCTGACTGTCTGGACAAAGTGCCTTATAGACAGATAGGAGCAGCCTCACACTCACAGGCCCTTGTTCTCATGTGAGATTTCAACTATCCTGATATCTGTTAGAGGGGTGGCATAAGCAATCCAGGAGGTTCCTTGGTTGTGTGGAAGACAACTTCCTCTTGCAAGTAATAGAGGAGCCGACAAGGAGAGGTGCCATGCTTGACCTCGTGCTCACCAGCAGAGAGGGGCTGGTTGGGAATGTGACCTCCAGGCCAGCCTTGGCTGTAGCAATCAAGATGGTTGAGTTCAAGCTCCTTAGGACAGTGAGAAGGGCATGCAGCAAGCTCACTGCCCTGGACTTTGAGAGAGCAGACTTTGGCCTCTTCAGGAACTTGCTTAGTAAAGTTCCATGGGATAAAGCCCTAGAGGGCAGCAGGACCCAATGCTGCTGGTTGATATTCAAGGATCACCTGCTCCAAGCTCAGGAGGTTTG
>NW_009932369.1:0-270 GCF_000696875.1 Nestor notabilis | reverse complement strand
TTCTATAGGTTTGTAGCAACCCAAAAACAGACTAGGGACAACATGGGCCCTCTCCGGAAGCTATCGGGAGAACTGGCTGCCCTGGGTTTGGAGAAGGCTGAGGTTCTCAATGACTTCTTTGCATCAGTCTGCACTAGCAAATGCTCAGACCACACCGCCCAAGTCTTGGAAGGCAGATGGAGGGACTGTGAGAATGAAGACCTGAGGCCCACTGCAGGAGAGGATCAGGTTTGAGATCGTCTTCAGAACCTGAATGTGCACAAGTCCATG